>NC_082704.1:104092697-104396625 GCF_949987515.2 Delphinus delphis
AATCCCAAAGTATTAGGAAACCATATTGTATAAAGATTAAATTAATTATAATACAGTGTAACCAAAATGGGTATATTGCAAAATTGCAATGGTAGCTTAATATTAGAATATATGTAAAGACCATTCTTCACAGTAGGAGGTGAAAGGAGAAAAGCAATATTTTTACTTTATAATGTTGAAAAATGTAATAAAACGCAGTACCCTTTGATGATAGGTACTCAGTAAACTAGGAATATAAGTGAACCTTCTGAACCTGACAAACAGAATCAATCAAAAAATTTGGGCAAACATCTCTTGTAATGAAAACAATTAGAAGCATTTTTTTTTAACATTCAAGAAAGCCATTTAGGACTGTTAGCCAGTTAGAATTTCTACAAATATTATGAACAATAAAAATTTAGCAAGTTGGCTTGCCGTAAGATCAACATAATCCAGAAACAGATAAAAGCATAATTTAATAGAACGCACTCTTTATAATTACAATAATGATGAGATTCATAGGAAAAATCTAATAAAATATGTATTAAGATGTAAATGTGAAAAAGCAAAGCTCAGGAATATTTAGAAGAAAATACAGAGTTATGTATTTCTGACCTTGGGATAGGAAATAATTTATTAAAATAAACACAAATAAATTAGCTCAATTCAACTAAATCAAAATTAAGAATTTCTGTCAATGAAATGATGAAAGTGAAAAGAAAATACAAGCAACAAACAGAAAGAAGAAAATCCATAACACATATCTTACTAATCATTAGTCTTTAGAATGTGTAAAGGATTCCTACTAATCCACGAGAAAACAACCAACAAACATCCCACATCTCCTCAATAAAAATAAAACATAGGAACAGGCATTTTACATTTATGGCCAGTACATACTATGTAATCAGCAAAATGAAAATTAAGACCATATCTTAACCTGGGTTCCCCAGAAAGCTGCTATTTTGCAAGAGAACACAATCCCAAGGGGCAGGAGTGAGGGATAAGCATAATGAAACAGGGAGGGAGAGCCAAGATGAGGGTGTATTAATGACCTGGTTGCAGCTAAGTGTGACTGATTATCCTATAGGATTGTCTTCTGAGAAGGTGTTTATCTCACGTCTGTATAACTTGGAAGAGAGGGATGGTGGGTAGAAAAATGTACCTTCTGTTTCCTGTATTCCCTAGTCAGAGTTCATCCCATGCAGCACATGCATGGCTGTAGAGCAGAGTTCCATAGCATCCCACATCTTGGCATCAACTTGGAATCCCCAGGCTTAGCAAAGGCATGAGGCAAATTTCTATTATTCTGTGCCTGCTTGAAAATCCTAGAAGGCTGCACTAGTTATGCTGCAACTGGAACAGGAGGTGGTGAAGTTGAGAGAATCTAAAATGGTTCATAAGAAGTATCTGATAAAGATGCTAGATACCTTTTTATACCTGCTGTATTTGCAGAAATTAAGAAGTCTGGCTACATCAATTGTTAGAAAGGATATAAAACAATGGTGTTCTATAGCACTGGTAGGTATCATATTATGTATGTTTGTTCGCATAAATACTAATCAAAAAAATAATAATAATTTTCCCTGGTATGAAAGGAAAAGAAACCTGCCACCTTTCAGAGCACTTTTTTTTTTAAAGAAAACTTGTAATTATAAATTCTTTCTCTGCTTCTTTGAGATGTACATAAATCTTTTTAAAACATACATAAGCCTCTTTACCTCTTTACTATCCAGGAATATTTTTCTCTAAGACTTGGGAGCCTCTTTATTTAGTAACGTATTGTTTAGCCTCCATGTGTTTGTGTTTTTTATGTTTTTTTCCCTGTAATTCATTTCCAGTCTCATAGCGTTGTGGTCAGAAAAGATGCTTGATATGATTTCAATTTTCTTAAATTTACTGAGGCTTGATTTGTGACCCAAGATGTGATCTGTCCTGGAGAATGTTCCGTGCACACTTGAGAAGAAAGTGTAATCTGCTGTTTTTGGATGGAATGTCCTATAAATATCAATTAAATCTATCTGGTCTATTGTGTCATTTAAAGCTTGTGTTTCCTTCTTTATTTTCATTTTGGATGATCTGTCCATTGGTGTAAGTGAGGTGTTAAAGTTCCCCATTATTAATGTGTTACTGTCAATTTCCTCTTTTATAGCTGTTAGCAGTTGCCTTATGTATTGAGGTGCTCCTATGTTGGGTGCATATATATTTATAATTGTTATATCTTCTTTTTGGATTGATCCCTTGATCATTGTGTAGTGTCCTTCCTTGTCTCTTGTAACATTCTTTATTTTAAAGTCTATTTTATCTGATATGAGTATTGCTACTCCAACTTTCTGTATGTGTCCTTAGGTCTGAAGTGGGTCTCTTGTAGACAGCATATATATGGGTCTTGTTTTCGTACCCATTCAGCAAGCCTGTGTCTTTTGGTTGGAGCATTTAATCCATTCACATTTTAGGTAATTATCGATATGTATGTTCCTATGAGCATTTTCTTAATTGTTTTGGGTTTGTTTTTGTAGGTCCTTTGCTTCTCTTGTGTTTCCCACTTAGAGAAGTTCTTTTAGCATTTGTTGTAGAGCTGGTTTGGTGGTGCTGAATTCTCTTAGCTTTTGCTTGTCTGTAAAGCTTTTGATTTCTCCATTGAATCTGAATGAGATCCTTGCCGGGTAGAGTAATCTTGGTTGTAGTTTCTTCCCTTTCATCACTTTAAGTATATCATACCACTCCCTTCTAGCTTGTAGAGTTTGTGCTGAGAAATCAGCTGTTAACCTTATGGGAGTTCCTTTATATGTTATTTGTCATTTTTCCTTTGCTGCTTTGAATAATTTTTCTTTGTCTTTAATTTTTGCCAGTTTCATTACTATGTGTCTTGGTGTGTTTCTCCTTGGGTTTATCCTGTATGCTACTCTCTGCGCTTCCTGGACTTGGGTGGCTATTTCCTTTCCCCTGTTAGGGAAGTTTTCGAGTATAATCTCTTCACATATTTTCTTCTCTTCACATATTTTCTTCTTCACATATTTCTCCTTCTGGGACCCCTGTAATGCGAATGGTGTTGCGTTTAATGTTGTCCCAGAGGTCTCTTAGGCTGTCTTCACTTCTTTTCATTCTTTTTTCTTTATTCTGTTCCGCAGCAGTGAATTCCACCATTCTGTCTTCCAGGTCACTTATCCATTCTTCTGCCTCAGTTATTCTGCTATTGATTCCTTCTAGTGTACTTTTCATTTCATTTATTGTATTTTTAATCTCTGTTGGTTTTTTCTTTAATTCTTCTAGATCTTTGTTAAACATTTCTTGCATCTTCTCAATCTTTGCCTCCATTCTTTTCCGAGGTCCTGGATCATCTTCACTATCGTTATTCTGAATTCTTTTTCTTGAAGGTTGCCTATCTCCACTTCATTTAGTTGTTTTTCTGGTACATAGTCCTCTGCCTTTTCATCTTGTCTGTCTTTCTGTGAATGTGGTTTTTGTTCCACAGGCTGCAAGATTGTAGTTCTTCTTGCTTCTGCTGTCTGCCCTCTGGTGGATGAGGCTATCTAAGAGGCTTGTACAAGTTTCCTGGTGGGAGGGACTGGTGGTGGGTAGACCTCGCTGTTGCTCTCGTGGGCACAGCTCAGTAAAACTTTAATCTGCTTGACTGCTGATGGTGGAGCTGGGTTCCCTCCCTGTTGGTTGTTTGGCCTGAGGCGACCCAACACTGGAGCGTACCCGGGCTCTTTGTTGGGGTTAATGGCGAACTCTGGGAGGGCTCACCCCAAGGACTACTTCCCAGAACCTCTACTGCCAGTGTCCTTTTCCTCACAGTGAGACAGAGCCAACCCCCCGCCTCTGCAGGAGACCCTCCAACACTAGCAGGTAGGTCTGGTTCAGTCACCTATGGGGTCACTGCTCCTTCCCCTGGGTCCCGATGCACACACTACTTTGTGTATGTCCTCCAAGAGTGGAGTCTCTGTTTCCCCCAGTCCTGTTGAAGTCCTGCAATCAAATCCCGCTAGCCTTCAAAGTCTGATTCTCTAGGAATTCCTCCTCCTGTTTCCGACCCCCAGGTTGGGAAGCCTGATGTGGGGTTCAGAACCTTCACTCCAGTGGGTAGACTTCTGTGGTATAAGTGTTCTCCAGTTTGTGAGTCACCCACCCAGCAGTTATGGGACTTGATTTTATTGTGATTGCACACCTCCTACCATCTCTTTGTGGCTTCTCCTTTGTCTTTGGATGTGGGGTATCTTTTTTGGTGAGTTCCAGTGTCTTCCTGTCGGTGATTGTTCAGCAGTTAGTTGTCATGAATGAATATTCATTGAAATGCCAAGGCCACCCTTCCTTCAAAAAGAGATATTTTTGTCACACTTTCTGGGGGAAGTAGATAAAATCAGAACTTAGAGCACTTTGTGGGTTAGGGCATGGAGGAGTTAGTTGTAACAGGACAGGGGATTAGGCAGCTTAAAAATAACTAATTTGGTGATGAAATTATTAAGTAAATCTCATTGGTAAATTGGAAATTTCTCAGTCATTTTTTGTCCCTCTCTTCTAACAAAATGCTGAGTTACTGAATAATTATTGAATATTTTAACAATTGAAGTGTATTCATGCCAACATAGAATGAAAATTAAAACTCCAGGCAATTTTATTTTTTTTTAATTATTCTTAGCATTAAACGTTACGCTCTGTTCAAAGCATGCATTTTTTACTTGATAATATATGGGTCTATAGAATTACTGCACTAAACCATTCAGTATTTTTCTCCTTACATGGAATCTTAGCACCAAAGCTCTTAAAAGTTTTCTGAGTGTGAATTTCATACCTGTTTATTGCTGATTAAATACATGGAAATTAGTCTTTCACTATCTCGAATGACAGCTTACATGTTGTCAACCAGATAAAAAAGAAAACTTATGTCAATTTTGTCATTTCCCACATAACTAAATAAACGTTATAGTGTGGGTAAAATAGTGGCACAGTTTAAAAATGATTATTTACTTGTCATTTGGGGGATTTGTCATCATGTAGTCAATAGTGATCAATGAACAGAACTTATGCCTCTTGACTCCTGGTTCAGTGCTACAAGAAATGGCAGTTAGTAGCATTAAATTGAAAATATATACTAAAAATAATTTTGAAGAAGTAAAAGGTAAAAGATATTCATTTCATGTCAGGAAAAATAAAAGAGAAATCTAAAAAGACAAACAGGAGAATAAATCTAAAACTTAGGAAGTGTTTCATTTTAAAAATCACTTCCTACTTAAATATGTATGAAGTGGACCATAGAGTTCAGCTAACCATCAGTGGCAAAAATGTGGATTTTTTTTTTTTGATGGTTACAAAATGCTGAGTGTAACGATTTTGTAAGATGGCCCACCTTCCCTCACAAGCCTCACATTCTCCATACTAGTGTTTTGAAATCTGATTCCAGAAAAAGATTTGATTTTCATTACTCAAGCTGCAGAGTGAATTATGTCAATGTGTTACTGCTCTTCTTGATATTATTTGTTGAGATACAATGTCTCATAATTGAAAGAACACCAGCCTTAGAAAGATGTGCATTTTATTTATCTTTTAAGTTTATTTTTTCTTCTAGTTTTATTGAGATATAATTGACATATAGCACTGTATAAGTTTATGTACAACATACTGATTTGACTTACATACATCATGAAATGATTACCACAGTAAGTATAGTGAACATCCATTCTCTCATATTAAAATTAAAGAAATAGAAAAAAATTTTTTTCCTTTGGATGAGAACTCAGGATTTACTCTCTTAACTTTCAGATATAACATAAAATAGTAAGGATGTGTATTTCAGTTTCAGTTATGCCAGTAAATTAGCTGTGAGACCTGGAGAAAATGTGTTTTTTTTTCCTCTGAACTTGTTTACTTTCTGGAAAGGAAAAGTAAATAATGTCTTTTTTATAGCAATATTATGATAATTAAATGTAAATCTGAATATTGAATTTTTATGTAATAATTCAGTAAATGGTAGCCATTGATACTGTTGTTTTATTAATATTGTCAGCTTTATTCTTATTATATATTTCTATCTTTAGTTATTGCAACCCTGGCAAGTTACATATTCTCTGTTGCCACAATCTCCAAATATGTAAAATGGGGATCATTACAGTATCTATTCACTGAGTAATGTTAAATGGTTTAATACATGTAAATCACATAGCAGAATGCGTTAAATGGTTTAATACATGTAAATCACATAGCAGAATACCCTGCACACTGTGAATGCCATGTAAATGTTAACCATTATTATGTGTTAGACGAATTACATTTTATTTATTTAATTTCATAAGCAGATTGGGGGGGTATTTGGGGTGTATAAAAAGTCACACACAAAAAACACTGATGGGTTCTGCTCACATGTAAGGTTGATCTCAGTGGTCGATTCTGTATTGCTTAATTCCTGCAGCATCATAGAGAAATATGCCCTCTCTTAGGTCATAATGAGACAAAAAATATTCAAAACCAGAGATGTGAGCAAATCTTGTGATTTAAGGTCTAAATGTGAAACATGAACATCTAAATGATAGTGTTACACAATTGAAAATTATTGAAAACGTTTTGAAGAATTTGACAGTGATGCCCAAACCCAGCCACCCAGGAAATCATGCCAAAAGACCCTAGTGAAATATTTTAATCTATAGCTCCACATTCTGTTACACCCTCTTCAGGGAGCCTTGCAACCCTTCCTCCCTGTCCCTACCAAGTAAAATAGGTGCTGTGGTGAGTCATGGTTACTGGTGCAGGTTAACTACATCTTTCTTACATCCTCAAGCCAGAATCCCTGATTTGAAGCCAAGATTTTTTTTCACATTTGGTAGACATTTTCATTTACTATTTTTTATGAATATCTATTATCATGTGAATAATCATACACTAAATATATATGTCATTGTTAAGATAGAAACTTATTTATAAAACACTTGAAGATGAAAATCCTATGGAGATGGGATTAAACTGACTTGTTCGCAGCTGAGATTTAATTTCAGAGTTTAATGAGGCTTTTTGTCCACTAGATGTATAATTTTTTCTTTTGGGTGGATAAGAAATCAAATGTCTCACCACAATTGACATCAAAAGGGAATTATATTTTTACAATGATAGAGCTAAGCTTTTACTAAATGAGTAATTGAGAGTATTGGTAGATTGTCAATTTAAATTTCTCAAAGTAATAGGAAATATTTAATAACTTAATATGAAATCCAACCAGGGTATGTGGAATCATAGAATGTGTTTGATTCTTTTTTTATCTAAGTTTTCTTAGAGGAACTTTTAACTTGACTGTTGGTTATTAAGGTAAAGAAAGATGACTTGTACCGTTTTCTTATTGAAGGGTTGTCCCAATTCTGTCTTCTTTGGAAAAGAATTTCATGGTTTCCAAGTTTCTAAGTTATATACTTAAAAATATAAAGATTATTTTTTCTAGGCATGGTATGTAGATTTGTTGAAGACAATATAAAAAATGTAAGGTTTTAAAATTTTAATCAGTTAACAGTTTTAAAATTTAAGGTAAGCAGACATTACTGTGATTATCTCATTTTATCCCCACAGCAACCCTGTTATTGATTCTGTAATGGTATTATTCACATTTTGCAGATCAAGAAACTGAGACTTAGAGAACTTAAGTTGTGTGCTCATGGTCACTCAGGTGATAAGCTTGGTAGAACGAGGGTTTGAAATTAGACCTGCTTACATCCAGAACCTCTGTTCTTGACCATCAGAGTGCAGGTTATGTGAATACCCCAGGCTGTTTAAAGAAACTTGAATCTGATTCAGGCACTGGGACTTTCAGAAAAAGGGCAGTGGAAGGAGTTCTTATTTGGTCAGAAGTTCTTTGCTTATTCTCTGTAACCTATGTGGGTGTGGTTGTAATGGATGAGATAGTCTTGTATCCTTCTCCTCATTTAAGGAAAGATGATGTGGCCATTTATCTAACTAAAACTAGGCAACTAAAATGGAAACAAGACATAGCACATATACCAGTTTGTTCAAGATCAAAGTGTTTCTTTTCTAGGATATGTTGAAAGGCATTGCTAAAGGACATACTTGTTTAGAAATTTGAGGTACCTGTAGTTGCTTCATGCATGGTAATTGTCTTAATACACACAATCTGATTTTAGGAACTAAGTATGTATTCACTGCCATGTTACTTACTCCACCGTGAACACAATTCTGGGATCACTCTTCCTAATTTTGTAAGGTTGAAAATGGATCCAATCAATTTGCAATAGTAATAATAATAGATAATATTGATTGAATACTTTGTGTACTCTTCTAAGATCTTTATATGCTGTGGAAATAGGAAGAATTTACCTATTCAGAAAATCTCTTTGGACCATAGAGAAGGAAATACACAGGGCAGCAAGATAAAAGGTTTATTTTGTAGCTGAGTGCTATAAAGTTTCCCTATCGCTTCTAGGAGCTCAAGCCACACAAATCAATTTTGTAAGTATTACCAACAGGCCGGCTTCCCTTGCAGTTTAATGCTTTATGTTACAGGTTGCCCTTTTCTCTCAGTAATGTGAAATCCTCTTAAGCAGTACTTGTTTAGCAAATTCTGTCAGCATGATGACAAAGTAGTGTGAATACACATTGGAAGAACCCTGCAGTTTTAAAATATTCAAGAATTGGTCCAGGTATCATTTATTCTCCTTTGTGAAAAATCTGTGGAAGAGATTACCAAAACTGCATACTTTTGTCTGCCATTTTCTTATAGTGGTGTCCTAAAATACCTTGTACTTGCTATGATCATTGGTAGAATATAATTTTTTATTTTATTACTATCATAAAATAGTGCAAGTTTTGTTTCATATTCTTTGGAGTATTCCAGAAAATTAGGGGCAGAAAGGCACAATTTTCTGCAAGATGTAGAGTTTTTAAGTTAAATTTTTTTAAAGTAAGGCAAATTTGAGAGTAACTATGAACTAGTATAACCCAGGAGATGCATAGCTAAGAATTCCATATCTGTAGGCATCATTCAGCTTGAAGGTCAGATTGACAAAGAAAGAGTTAATTTCCATTCTACATGGGACCTCAAGCCTTGAAACAAATATGGAAGTTCTTGTCCAGGTCTGCATAGTCACTCAATCATTCAGTAAACAAACTTTAGCATCTACTCTGGGCCATGGGTGTGTCGTATGTAGCAGATGCTCATGGTGTCCCACCCGTATCCCTTTAGCATGTGACATTTCAGTGCATATCGGCAAGCTTCCAACTGCCAGTACCTGTGACTTTGAGGGCTGTCTCTGTCCCCTGAAGCCCACTCTGCAAGCATGCAGACCATGATGGAGGCATAAGGGTGTCAATGCCGATAACCAGCCACCCACCCTGCAAGCAGCATTTAGCATGACTGCTGGGAACTGCTGGATAAATACTCCATTTCCATAACCTCTTTGGATGAGATAACTCTGAGGTGTTGTCCTGCACAGTCTCCCAGAGTTCTCCAGCCGATTAAACTTCATTTATGCACTGTGATAACTAGCTTGAAAAACTACCTTTTAAAATTTTTTCTTTCCTTCCATCTAAATCTTACTTTCTCACTTTGCTGCTGGTTAGCATTTGTGCTCACCTCCCAAATGAACTGCTTGTAACCCTTATCTCCGGGTCAGCTTCTGGGGGATCCTAAACAAAGATATGACATAAAGATGATGGAAGCAAGATCTGTCATGAAGTGATTTGGAAGGAATAGTCTGAGAATGAGGAACAGTAGTGATTCTGAAGATGAAGGAGAATGGAGTTTTATAAGGAGCTCAAATAAGTTAAGTCCTGCAATGAATTTCCTGGATTTAGCACTTTGTGCTTTCTAAGTGATCGTTGTAAATGTGGCATCCATGAACATTGGCTGCTCAGATCTTTCAAGAGGGAAGCTGCTAAAAAGTATAGATGGCTGACAGCCTCCAGTTGTTACCACCTGGGGATTATGCATGTACCAAGGCCACTGTCTCCTTGGGCTGCTCTCTGGTATTGACTGAGCATGGCAGGTATATCAGTCAGAGTTTCACCAGAGAAACAGAACCAGCAGGATCAGTTTACGTGGTTGTGAGGGATGCCTAGGCAAATTCAAAAACCCATAGGGCAAGCAGTCAAGAAGGCTGGAACTCTTGGGCACCAGCTGAAGCGAGAGTCAACAGGTGCAATTTTCTCTTCCTCAGGGAAACCTAAATTCTGCATGTAAGGCCTTTCATCTGATTAGATGAGGCCCACCCAGATAATTGAGTCTAATCTCCGTTACGGAAAGTCAACTGATTGTAGATGTTAGTGACATCTACAAAAATACCTTCACAGCAACACCTAGATTAGTGTTTGAATAACTGGGTACTAAGCCAATTTCACACATCAAACTGACAATCACAGAGGGAATATTAGGAGTAAGCTACGTATGCCCAATATGGGATTCTTCCAGTGGGTGGTTAGTATCAGATAGGAAAATTTAGTAAACTGGGACAATGACTCTAATAAGGAAACCAAGTGCTCAAATGAGGACCAAACCTGTGTTCTGAAAGTAGTTTTCTTATTTTTGTTTTTGTAATGTATTACTACATTTAAAATACCATCAAAAGTGTTATCAATAGGTACATTTTTTCCCTTTCATTGATAATCTATTATAATTTTTAACTTCTATTAATAAATTTATAATTAATCATTTAAAACACATTATCAAAGTTTAATATGTACTTGTAAATCAACACTACTCCAATAAAAATTAATTAAAAGAAGTTTAATATGTATTAACAAAACTTTGTGATAAATATAAATTCCACAAACCCTAATAAATAATTCCTTTCTGTTAATTATATAAAATGTAGTGCCTGCTTTTCCCTATACTTCTGACAATTACAAGTATAAATTGATAGGACTATAATAACTACACCACTGAAATTTAGAGGAATAATTTCCAACATTTGTAAATGTAACACTATTAATTAGTAATATTATTAAATGTGAATTTCTGAAAATTAACTTCTTTTAGGCATTTACACATTAAACACAGCAGAATCACCTGTTAACATTTATAAGCCATTATTTGTTCACTTTATTAACAATTAGGTTCAAAAATTGCTCCTATTATTATATTCTTCACAGTGTAAACTAAATCTCACCTATCAATTTAATTTCAAGAGAATGCCTCACTGAGCAAGCAAGGCACCAACTCAAATGGCTTGTCATAGCTCATTATTGCTAAAATTTGTTCAATATTTTTCATTTTTTGAAAATGTGGTTTTATATTCAATAGGCCAAAGTTGGTTCATTAATATATTTAGTTTTGACTCTGCTATAAACTACTTATGTATTACAGTTCCTCGAGGCAACCACCTTGGTTGTAGGGAATGTGTTATGGCTCTAACAAGATCAAGGTGGCCTGGTTAGCTGTCCTTATAAGGCCAATTTCAGCCTCCTATGGAGCAAGAGTATGTGTCTGCCTAGAGAGCCATGACTGAAAATTTTCATAGTCTTCTCAGTCTCAGAATATTTCATTCATCCATTTTCATGGCATAGCCCTGGTCTTACCTACCCAGAAATTCCATCATTATGAAGGTATTCATAGTTTAGATAACAAAAGCAAGGACATATTCTGTAGAACTGTATTGGCCAATTGCAGTAGCAATGGCCAAGCATGTCTAGTTAAGTTTTAATTAATTAAACATAAATAAAAATTCAGTTCTTCAGTTGTAGTATCCCCATTTCAAGTGTTCAATATCCACATGTGGTTGGTGGCTACCATACTGGACAATGCAGATTATTTCCATCACAATAGAAAGTTGTCTTGGACAGCACTGCTCTAAAAGGCCTATGAAGTATCTGGTTAATAACTTAGGTCTTTTTCAAAAAATATATTTATTTATTTATTTGTTTGTTTAGACTGTGCCAGGTCTTAGTTGCGGCACACAGGATCTTCATTGCAGCACGTGGGATCTTTTAGTTGCAGCATGCAGGCTTCTTTAGTTGCGGCATGTGGACTCTTAGTTGTGGCATGCGGGCTTCTTTAATTGCAGCATGCAGACTCCTAGTTGCAGCATGCATGCGGGATCTAGTTCCCCTACCAGGGATTGAACCCGGGACCCCTGCCTTGAGAGTGTGGAGGCTTACCCACTGGACCACGAGGGAAGTCCCAGTAACTTAGGTCTTGATTAAGATTCAAATTACATTTTTTGAGAGCCTCAGATATATCTAGCATTATATATTCATGGATGTTATTCTTTGTTAACTGTCAGAATAATCCTGATGGGTAGGTATTGTTCTTCTCATTTTAGAGATGGGAAGACTGAGGCTGTGTACAACGCAAAAGTAAATGACAAGTTGATTCATGCTCTTTATGCCATAACATGCTGCCTCGAAGAGAGAAGCATACTCAAAGACAATCCTCAAGAACCAGCATGAGAGAAAACAATGCCCGAGAGAGAGCTCAATATGGAAGAGTTTCTTCCCTGAGGTGAGGGTACTAAAATAAGAATGTTCATGACTGAGAGGAATGACACAGGGGATGGTGTAAGAGAAAATGTAGACCAGAGCGGCCTATTGAGAAGGAACACCTGGGTGTTTTTTTCTTTTACTATTCAATACATAGTAGTGTTCTATCCTAAGGCAAAATGTAAGATATATAAAACCTTTATGCATTAACATAGATTTCATACTGTTATTAATAGAATGGGAAAAACAGAAACTACTTAAATATCTAATAATATAAATATAGTTTTGAAACTCAATAGAATATTATCCAGCCACTGGAAACAATCGTTAAGAAACTGATATAATAACACAGTGAAGCATTTTGATGTCCTCTTCAGTTCAGAAGGTATTGCTAAATCAAAAAACATATGTACAATAAAGATGACAACAATATTAGTGAAAAGTGCACCAAAACTTACATGGAGAGACATGATGCTAACAGTTCGAACCACTGAGTAGTTAGAATTTATTCTTCCCTCTAAATTGTAATACTTGAAACTTACATGAGCTGTACAATTAAGACATGTCTAATAACCTTAAGCCACAGGACAATTTGGGAGTATTCACAAATGAAATGGGAAGAGGCAGTAGATTTGAAGAAATTTGATTAAAGTCCACGGGTTATATAACAAAGCAGCTTTCCTTATGTGTTCAGCATACCTACAAACCTCCCCCACAAGACATACACATAAACCATCTCCCAATCTATGCATTGGTGTTATTTAAAAATTTATCTATTGAATCAAACCTACATATGGCAGTATTGTTGTGTTTGGATGAGCTATCAAAGAAAAACTTGTTCTCTCAGTTACGTGCACGTGAGCTCTAGATATTTTCACAGCTGTTATGTCTGTAGGAAGGTGTTATTAGGAATTAGAATTAGGGCTAGAAAATGTCAGATCTGGGAGATATTTGAGAAACTAATATAAGGGCTATAGAAAATTATCATACATGTGCTCCCCAGAAGAAAATAATTGTATAAATTCTTATGTCTTACCTCAGTTTATCCCACTCACCTGCAAGTTTCACCATAATTTGAACACATGCAGGGACATTAATGCATTGCAATTTAGATTTGATTTTCAAGATGCAAAAATAAATATCTCAACATCAGTTGTACTGGGCTTTCCACTTTATATTTAAAACAAGTCTCTTCTGAAGGAGAAATATTTCTCATCCCGATTAATACAGAGAAATTCTGAAAAAGCAGTTGAGGTTTATGAACTTCAGTAACACATTTCATGAAAAGAATGAAAATGTACATACATCTTTAATGGAAAATAGGTTTAAAAAAAATTTAATGGCTTTGCTTTAATTTCCTTGCTGCAAAATGAGAAAAGTAAAATGACATTGAGAAACTATGGTACAGTATCTTCTAAGGAATCCCTCCTATGTGCAAAGTGGGAAATTTTAGCTCACTCTTTTTTGTTGTTGTTATTCTGTTTTATTTAAATGATATGAAAATTACACTTACAGGCTACCTAGATATATGAAAAAATTTCTGTAAAGAATTCTGGATGTCATTTTAACCTTCATGGGTTTCTAAAATGAATTACCAGCTACATAACAAGATTGAATTTTGTACTTGTGGAAGGAGAGGCATATCTCTGGGTAGTATTTACACAACATCTCCTGTTTCCTCACCTCTACTTTATTTCAAATATCCAGACATGGATATGGATAGTCTCCTTACCTCTTTTTGCAGCTTCTCTTCATTTCCTTTCCCCTGGGCCTCAGACTTTCCCTTGAGATTCAGCTACAAAGCGTTACCCTTTGACAGGGTCCCAGAGGTAAAGTCTGTTGCTCTCTGTTCAAGTTGATTCAACGCAACAGATATTCACTGGATGATTATTATGGCTGGGATGTTTTAGTAGATGACTTCTCTTTTTCCTATCCTCTTCATTTTTAAAAAGTTTTTATTGGAATATAATTGATTTACAATGTATTCATTTTAGGTGTACAGCAAAGTGAATCAGTTATACATATACATATATCCACTCTTTTTTAGATTCTTTTCTCATATAGGCCATTACAGAGTATTGAGTAGAGTTATAGTAGTGTGTATATGTCATTCCTAATCTCCCAATTTATTCCTCCCCCTCCTTACCCCCTGGTAACCATAAGTTTGTTTTCTACATCTGTGACTCTAATTCTCTTTTGTAAATAAGTTCATTTGTACCCTTTTTTTAGATTGCACATATAAGCGATATCATATGATATTTGTCTTTCTGTGTCTGACTTCACTCAGTATGACAATCTCTAGGTCCATCCATGTTGCTGCAAATGGCATTATTTTGTTCTTTTTTATGGCTGAGTAATATTCCATTGTATATATGTACCACATGTTCTTTATCCATTCCTCTGTCGATGGACATTTAAGTTACTTCCATGTGCTGGCTATTGTAAAGAGAGCTGCAATGAACATTGTGGTACATGACTCTTTTTGAATTATGGTTTTCTCCAGGTATATGCCTAGGAGTGGGATTGCTGGCTCATATGGTACTTCTATTTGTAGTTTTTTAAGGAACCTCCATACTGTTCTCCATAGTGGTTGTAGAAATATCAGTGTTCTTCTAGATACACAGAAATTAGGACACTGCCCTCTAGGTGCTCTTGAAATTCACTGTAACATCACTGACTAGAGGTTCTTACATTTCATAGAATCTAGACATTATATAATTTTGCTTAATTACTACATTAATTGTATTTGGAGTTAGACATCACATTTTTTTCCACATGAGTTTGTCTTTGTTACAGTTGCATAGATACCATCTTTGAAAGCATTTATAACACTTTGCTAATATCCTATTATATCATCACCAGAGTTTGTAAGGGTGACAAGAAACAGATGAACAAATGAAGGTATACACTTCTTTCACAGAAATAAGAAGAAATAAAGCAATGCCTTGGTACGCAATAAAGATCCATACTTAAAAGTTGAGGGCTGTGTTGTATCGATATGCATCTTGAAAGCTCAGCATCATATGCAGTGACATAATTCAGAATATTAATATGTAGCCTGCTTGAGTCTATCACAAAGCATTTTGGTAGAAGCAAACATTTGCAGAATAAATTAGATCTCATGGTCTATTCCCAAATCTGATAAATGTGTGTGATATTTTTATATTATAATTCTTTTACTTCCTGTCTCTGTTCATAAAAACCTGTTTTTTTAATATTGGTTTTTCCTCAATGATACAATGTTTACTTTTTTTTATATCCAATGTAATTAAATTAGGGTCATAAAATAATTACGGTGATGAACAGGGTGTTCAAGTAACATTTATCCTTGTCTAAGAGAGTATCTGTAAGAAATCATTTGGGTTAAAAGAAAGAAAAAAATACCTGGAGGCAAATGAGTACTTCTAGAGTGGAGAGAGATTGTCCCACAAGACTATGGTTGACAGTTGAACAGGGCTTACCACAAAGAGGCAGTATGTAGAATCCAACTAAGCAAGAATAGTTTTTTAGCTACTAGATGGCTCGGCGAGAAAGAGGTTGATTCCAGAAAGTTCCAAAAAGACACATAAATGCTTGACAGTACCATACTCATGAGTATGTCCTTTCTCAAAGACACAAAAGCAGAAAATAAGAGTAGGGGGTAGGGAACTGTTACAGAAGAAAAGAGATGAGATAGAGAGTCAACACTTAAATTTAGTATGTGGCCTTTGTTTGGATCCTGATTCAAACCAACTACAAAAAGACATCTTTGAAACAAGCACAGAAATCTTAAAAAAGTCCAGTATGAAATAAATATTAGGGACTTACTGCTGAGTGTATTCGATGTAATGATGCATAATAATAATGCATACACACATGTATTTATGTATGTATCGATCAGAGATGCATACTAAAGTATTTATGGGTGAAATGATATGATGTCTGAGATTTCCCTTAAGAGAAGCAATGAAAAAGATTGGTGTAATATTCATAAATGTTGAAGTTGGCTGATGGATACATGAGGTTAATTATATTATTCTAAGTTTGTGTATATTTCAAAATTTCAATAATAAATGTCTTTTTTTTAATATAAAGAGCTCAATGGGCACTCCAATAGTCAGGGAACAATTCTGTCAGAGGCTAGAGGAGCAGACAGAAACAGGTTGATTCCAGAGATTGCCACTCAGGCAGATAAATGCAGAATAATCAACAGTTATGAATTTGTCAGCAAGGTCCAGAATCTTAGGATTCCAGTTGTCCACAGAGTCAGGAAGAGGAATCAAATTAACTCTCAGAGTTAGCATACAGCCTATTTTCTCCCTGTTCTTTTTCATGCTACCTGTGTAAGGGGGCATCCTGGGGTCTGCAGTACCCATACATCAATCAGTCAGTCAATCAATCAATCAATCGATCAGGGGCCTGGCTCTGATCCCTACCTTTCTCAGCTGCAAAGATTCGGAGACAGAGATACAAGGATTTCCACAGAGAATAAGATAATAGAATTTCATTTTCTTATTTAAAGGGAAGAAAGAAAAGGAAACTCTTTAATGAAGACATTTATACAAAAATGCAGTTCATGGTATAGCTCTATTGTTATAAAGACAAGACATAAAATTTATGTTTGCTTTATGAATTAGTTCATACAGAAGCTAGGATGGAGGAGAAGGGAGAAACCTCTCCTTGAACCATTTTTATTGACAAAAGTAAACAAACATCAAAGTTTATAAAAATCAGATCTTCTTGAGATAAACTTCACTTAGATATCTTATAAACACTCAATTCAACATCATATTATATTAATTAATATCCTCCGTAAATCAACTGTTACTTCTGACTTTTGTCTCTCTATTCTTGATAACATTATCTCAGTCATTCACTTTCATTTGTATCATCTTTTTAAAGTAGATTCCACCTATGACTGATACCATATTTGTCTTTCTCTGTCTGACTTCACTAAGTATGACAATCTCTAGGTCCATCCATGTTGCTGCAAATGGCATTGTTTCATTCTTTTTAATGGCTGAGTAATATTTCATTGTATATATGTACCACATCTTCTTTATCCATTCCTCTGTTGATGGACATTTAGGTTGCTTCCATGTCTTGGCTATTGTAAATAGTGCTGCAGTGAACATTGGGGTGCATGTACCTTTTCAAATTATGGTTTTCTCCAGGTATATGCTCAGGAGTGGGATTGCTGGATCATATGGTAGCTCTATTTTTAGTTTTTTAAGGAAACTCCATACTGTTCTCCATAGTGGTTGTACCAATTTACATTCCCATCAACAGTGTAGAAGGGTTCCCTTTTCTCCGCACCCTCTCCAGCATTTACTGTTTGTAGACTTTTTGATGATGGCCATTCTGACCAGTGTGAGGTGATATCTCATTGTAGTTTTGATTTGCATTTCTCTGATAATTAGTGATGTTGAGCATCTTTTCATGTGCTTTTTGGCCATCTATATCAATCATTCAATTTCACAATTCCAGAGAGGCCTGTGACTTTTCTTTCACACACACACACAAAAATCTTCTAATGCAATATTTCATTAATTGGTTCCTTTTTTCTTATTCGTACTGCTACTGCTCCAAGTCAGGCTCTGATGATTTGCTCATGGACAGTTATACTTGTCTAATGATCTGGAAATCTCATTTTCATTATTCCGCATAAACAGTACTTCGTTAAATACTATTTATTTCATATGCCCTACGTATGTAATCTATGCCATGGAGTGCAAGTGTGTTTAGCTTAAGGGTTCCTTCAACTATGATTAAGCTGCTTGCCATGGATTTCCTTCTTCCTCACTGGATGGAAATGACGGTGATAGCAGGGACCTTGGAAGATGTGGATTCAGAATGGCTGAGGTACCTCACAAACCTGGGTCTCTAGATACCCCCACAGAGCCACAGTCATCTATTTGTCCTGGACTTCTCTATGCAAAGAGTAAAATACTTCTGTCTTACTTAAGCCAATGGTTTTGAGGAGGTCTCTATTTTAGTTTAATCTGTGCCTTGGCTAATACATAGAATGAGTAAAGTTATTTTCAGCAGAGCGATACCATGATAAATACAGCTCAATTCCACATTTTTCTCTGAGAAAACCAAACTTTGTAAGAAACTATGTTAAATACTGAACATTACCGAGTTTGGGGGAGATTTATTTGGCAGCAGTGTTTAGAATGGTCTCCTGCCAGGATATCACTCTGGAGTTCTCCGAATTTAAATGCAAATGACAAGGTAAACTCTGTACTTAGATTACCATGGGCATTCTAAATTTAGCACATCGAAAACTAACTTCAGCTTCTACACTTCCACTCGCATCCCATTAACTGGAATTTAACTACATGGCCCCATGCCAGCTTAAACTCAGGGGATTCTATTACTAGAAGGAAGAAGATTGTAATGGATATGGAGGAGAACTAGCAGTATGTGCCGAATCTTTACCTAGCAGAGCTCATATTTCTAACCCGTGCAGTCAATTGGCTCTATGTTCCAATGCCAGGCTGCTTTTCAAGATTCAACTGAATTTCTAAAGTGCACTTCATGCTTTCCCAGCTCTTCAGAGATAAATAGAAATATTCTGGGAATATTATTTGTTTATCTTTAAAGTTCACCCACCAAAATTCCACCAATTATTGAAGACCCAAACCAAATTCTGCTATCAAGAAGCTTTCTAGATCCTTTCGACCTCACCCTAATCATATATCCATCCATGCAGTAGACACTTGCTTAGGCATCATGTCTATACCAAGCCTTGGATTAAGTCTTAGGAAGAACATGTTACTCCCTAGACAGTGTCATTCTCACCCTTCTATATCTCTGTTTCATTTAATATGCTCGTTGTCACATTCTATATTTAATTGGAATTATTCGTTCACATGGTCAATTTTTATTTCATCAATTCCTTGGGGGCCAGGAACCATACCTTGATTTTTTAGTCCCCTACACTTTTAACAAAGGGCATCACCTGTTATGGTCACAGAGTGAATTAGCTGAAAAAGTGAATGAAAGAATAAATCATATTGTTAGTATTCTCTAATGCATCTCTTATATTAAAGTTCTGTGATTCACTACTTTTCAAACTGACTTTGCTTCATAGTGAACCACGTTGTTTCCTTTCAAATTTGTTATTACTACCCAAATCAAAGTAGGCTTTTGGTTTAAATCTAGAAATACTTTTTCAACCAGATAGTTTGAGATAGTAAAAAGTATATATTTCAAAATAGAATAAGCTGGGCTTCTGGCACTTTAAACAGACATCTCTTTCTTAGCTCTCCTGATACCTCATTAAATTTATGGTACATGGAATAGAAACATCTAAGGCCACAAAACCATGGAAGAAGAGCCATGAACAGGCAAGAAATGACAAGAAATATCAGTAAAAAGGAGAGCATATTCAGAAGCGGTGTTACTGAATCAACAAAACCATTTGCAACCAAGACTACCCATCAAGTGGTTCAGTCAATGGGTAACATATCAGCCCTGAATGCTCTGAGGAAGTTTAGAACAAAGAAAGACCAAGCAAAGTAAGAGGGTGACAGTGAGAATTTGTGCTGGTAGCAGATCAATTGGAGACAATATCTCTCCCCCCAGCTGCCTCCTTTTGATTCTCATAAAAAATTATGGCATCCAGGTATTTACAACCTTCCCAACTCTTACTTACCTGGAAACTGTGAACACACCCCAGGAGGTCAGTGCAGGGAGGCTTGGTATGACAGCCAACTAGCATTGCAAGTGAAGAATCAGTTTGTACTAGAACAGAAAAGTAGAGGTCCCTGGGTGGTAGAGAGAGTGGACCAGATAGAATAGACACTAGGATTGCATATTTGGAAAATACTGGAAGTAGGATAAACAAAGTTTGGGGGTTTAAAAAAAAACCCGTTTGAATTTGACACTGGAAACTTATCTCACTAAGTGTCACAGGGGCCATAACATCAGACCAGTTAGAGAAGGGAATATTATTCTAGCATATTGCTAGATTCGATGGTAAATCGAATTACCCAATCAAAATACTGTGTATTTATTAGGTATCTATGGATGCATAACAAATTATTCCCCCAAATCAATGGTTAAAACAACAAGAAACATTATTTCTCAGTTTCTGTAGCTCAGGAATTTGGAAGTAGCTAGGTGAGAGGTTCTGGCTTGCTATTTCGTGTTAGGTTGCTGTCAAAATGTTAGCCAGGGCTGCAACTTGACTGGAACTGGAGGATCAGATTCGAAGATAGCTCGCTCACATGGCTGGCAAGGTCGTGTATGTGATGGCTGGCGGTCTCAATCCTGCTCCATATGGGCCTTTCTCCAGGGCGTCTTGACAGTCTTCTCTACATGGTGACTGGCTTCCCCCCTGAGCAAGTGTGATGGTTAATTTTACATGTCACCTTGAGTAGGTCTCAAGATGCCCAGAAATTTGGTCAAACATTATACTGGGTGTGTCTGTGAGGGTGATTTTGGATGAGATTAACATTTAAATCAGTAGACTGAGTAAAGCAGATTGCCCTCCATAATGTGGGTGCACCTCCTCCAATCCCTTGAATGTTTGAATAGAACAAAAAGGCTGACCATCCCCCGAGTAAGAGAGATTCTTCCTGCTTGACAGCCTTAAAACTTGGACATTGGAATTTTTCCTGTCTTTGGACTCGAACTGAAACATTGACTCTTCCTCAGTCTCAAGTCTGCAGGCCTTCAGACTGAAACTTAAAACCATCAGCTCTCATGGGTCTCCAGGCTGTCAACTCACGCTGCAGATATTGGAATTTGCCCGACCCCGTAATGGCATAAGCTGATTCCTTATAATAAGTCTCCTTAAATATATATATATAATATTATATTTTATGTATTTATTATATACACACACACACACATGTACATACATACTATTGGTTCTGTTTCTCTGGAGAACCCTGATTAATACAAGTGATCCAAAAATTCACTTAGAGTAATGGAACAAGAAATGGAGGTTTAAAATGTTTGACAGGGAGGAAAAGGTGAGTGGAAGAAGTGAGATTACTGATATAAAACTGACTTGGCAGAAGCAGAAAGAGGTTATGGGATGTTGTTAATAAGCCAATTGCTCATCATCAACTGAGAAAAGCATAGATAAATTATAAAATTAATAAATAAAAAATTATCATATAATAGTAGTATTTAGAAATAGGACAGTAGCCTTAAAAAGAACTGAAAGCAGAAATTATTCAAATTTTTATTCCTCAGGGTGTGGTGTGGTGGTAATACAAAGGTGGGATGATTAAGAGCAGAAGATTATTGATTATATTATATACCTTTCTGTATCCTATTTGATTTTAAAACATACACATGTATGACTTTGGCAAAATTATTTTGTGAGAATGAGTAAAATACATAATATATTTTTCAGAGAAACAAACTAAACAAAGGATCAAATAAGACTGTAAATCCTCATTTTATTTTATTTCCTTATGGAAGATTTTGTTTCCTGTTATTAAAGAGCTGCTTGCCAGGTTTTCCTTTGCTTCCTGACACTGAATGGAAGTCATGTGTATCGTCCACATGGGTTCATTCATAAAAATAACGAAATTGATTTTTTAAATCAAGATTTCATAAAATTAATAATTTGTACTGCTTAGCCAAGGAAATTTATTTTTTCTTAGTGAAGTACAGTTTAATTACAATATTATGTTTCAGGTTTTTACAACATAGTGACTTAATGCTTTTATGGATTATTCCATTGAAAGTGATTACAAAATAATGACTATATTTCCTTGTACTGTACAATATACCCTTGTGGCTTATTTATTTTATACATAGGGGTATGGTATTAAGAGACATAAACTACTATCTCACCCTTCCTCCTTCCCTCTCCCCATTGGTAACCACTAGTTTGTTCTCTATACCTGTGAGTCTGTTTTGTTATATATATTTGTTTGTTTTATTTTTTAGATTCCACATATAAGTGATATCATACAGTATTTGTCTTTGTCTGGCTTATTTCACTTAGCAAAATGCCCTCCAGATCCATCTACATTGCTGCAAATGGCAAAATTTCATTCTTTTTTATGGCATATGGGTTTATTTCTGAGTTCTCTATTGTGTTCCACTGATCTATGAGTCTCTTTTTGTGCCAGTACTACACTGTTTTGATTACTGTAGCTTTGAAGTATAATCTGAAGTCAGGGAGCATTATACCTCCAGCTTTGTTCTTTTTCCTCAAGATTGCATTGGCTATTTGGGGTCTTTTGTGGTTCTATATAAATTTTAGGATTATTTGTCTAGTTCTGTGAAAAATGCCATGGGTATTTTGATAGGGATTGCATTAACTATGTAGAGTGCTTTGGGTAGTGTGACCATTTTAACAGTATTCTTCCAATCCAAGAACATGAATAGCTTTCCATTTCTTTGTATCATTTTGTTGTTAAGTCCAACAAAGTTAGCCTAGGTACCCAACTAATACAGTTGACTATATAGTACTGTACTGTAATAGGTTTATAATATTTTTCACAGAAGTAATACAAAAAAACCCACAAGAAATAAAACATTTTTAATCTTACGGTACAGTACCTTGAAAAGTACAGTAGTACAGTACAACAGCTGGCATACAGGGGCTGACATTGAGTGAACAGGCAAGAAGAGTTACTGACTGGAGGAGGCAGAGGAGGTGGGAGATGGTAGAGCTGAAGGATCATAAGCAATAGGAGATGGAGGGCAAGCTGCAATTTCACTCATCCGTGATGTGATGGCACAGGTTCTGGTTCCTTGCTGGATTCAATTCTATCTACCCTCTTGCTTCCAGACATCCTGGGCTTGAAATAAAGACACTGTCCAACCGTACTCTATACAGTACTGTACAGTAAAGTACACAAAAGCACAACCACTTGTAGAGGATGCTCACACGTGACAATGTATGACAGACGTGAACTAACTTACCTGATTGGACATGCCAACGCATGTTCGCATCTTTGAAAGTTTGCAACTTGAAGGTTCGTATGTAGGGGACTTACTGTAATTTGAGAAGGATAGGTATTAGCTATTCTTTGTATGTTTGGTGGAATTCCCCTGTGAAGCCTTCTGGTTCTGGACCTCTGTTTGCTGGAAGGTTTTTATAATTACAAATTCACTTTCATTACTAGTGGTCTGTCTGTTCAGGTTGTGTTTCCTCCTGAGTCTTGGAAGCTTGTATGTTTCTAGAAATTTGTCCATTTCTTCTAGGTTTTCCAATTTAGTGGCATATAACTGTTCATAGTATTCCATTATGGTTTTTTCTATCTCTGTGGTATTGGTTGTTGGTATTTCTCCTCTTTCATTTCTTATTTTGTTTATTTTAATCTTCTCTCTTCTTCTTCATGAGTCTGGCTAAAGGTTTATCCATTTTGTTGATCTTTTCAGAGAACCAGCTCTCTTTTTTAATTGAAGTATAGTTGATTTACACTATTGTGTTAGTTTCAGGTGTACAGCAAAGTAATTCAGTTTTATATATATATATATATATGTATTAATATATAACTATATCCTTTAAAAAATCTTTTCAATTATAGTTTATTACAACATATTGAATATAGTTCCCTATGCTATACAGTAAATCCTTATTATTTATCTATTTTATAGTATATTGTAGTGTGAATCTGTTAATCCCATACTCCCAATTTATCCCCTCCCCCACCCGCAGTCCCCTTTGGTAACCATAAGTTTCTCTTCTGTCTGTGACTCTGTTTCTGTTTCATGAATAAGTTCATTTGTACTATTTTTTAGATTTCTTATATAAGTGATATCATATAATATTGGTCTTTGTCTTCACTTAGTATGATAATCTCTAGGTCATTCATGTTGCTGCAAGTGGCATTATTTCATTCATTTTTATGGCTGAGTAACACAGTAAGTCCCCTGCATACGAACCTTCAAGTGGCGAACTTTCAAAGATGCGAACATGCATTTGCATGTCCAATCATGTAAGTTAGTTCACATGTCTGGAGTGCTTTTCAAGGTACTATACTGTAAGATTAAAAATGTTTCCTTTATTTTTTTGTGTTTGTTTTTAATGTATTATTTGTGTGAAAAGTATTATAAGCCTATTACAGTACGGAACTATACAGCCAATTATATTAGTTGGGTACCTAGGCTAACTATGTTGGACTTACAAACAAATTGGACTTATGAATGCGCTGTCAGAACGGAACTCATTTGTATGTAGGGGACTTACTGTGTTCCATTGTGTATATATACCACATCTTGTTTATCCACTCATCAGTTGATGGACACTTAGGTTGTTTCCATGTCTTGGCTACAGTAAATACTGCCACTATGAACATTGGGGTGCACGTGTCTTTTGGAATTAGAGCTTTTGTCTTTTGCAGATATGTGCCTGGGATATAGATTGCAGGATCATATGTAAGTGATATGTAACTGATATCCCTCTCCCGCTTGGCAACCACAAGTATGTTCTCTATGTCTGTGAGTCTGTTTCTGTTTAGTAGCTAAGTTCATTTGTGTCATATTTTAGATTCCACATATGAATATCATATGGTATTTGTCTTTCTCTTTCTGACTTAACTTCATTTAGTATGATTATCTCTAGTTGCATCCATGTTCCTGCAAATGGCATTATTTCATTCTTTTTCATGGCCGAGTAGTATTCCACTGTATATATATACCACACCTTCTTTATCCATTCATCTGTCAATGGACATTTAGGTTATTTCCATGTCTTGGGTATTGTGAATAGTGTTGCTATGAACATAGGGGTGCATGTATCTTTTTGAATTATAGTTTTGCCCAGATATATGCCCAGGAGTGGGGTTGCTGGATCATATGGCAACTCTATTTTTAGCTTTTTGAGGAACCTCCATATTTTTTTCCATAGTGGCTGCACCAGTTTACATTCCCACCAACAGTGTAGGAGCATTCCCTTTTTTCCACACCTTCTCTAGCATTTGCTATTTGTAGATTTTTTTAATGATGGCCATTCTGACCAGTGTGAGGTGATACCTCATTGTAGTTTTGATGTACATTTCTCTAATAATTAGCAATGTTGAGCATCTTTTCATATGCCTGTTGGCCACCTGGATGTCTTCTTTGGAGAAATGTTTATTTAGGTCTTCTCCCCATTTTTTGATTGTTTTTATGTTGTGTGTGATTTGCATGAGCTGTTTGTATATTTTGGAAATTAAGCCCTTGTGGGTCACATCGTTTGCAAATATTTTCTCCCAGTCTGTAGGTTGTCTTTTCGTTTTGTTTATGGCATCCTTTGCTGTGCAAAAACTTATGAGTTTGATTAGGTCTCATTTGTTCAATTTTGCTTTTATTTCTATTGCCTTGGGAGACTGACCTAAGAAAATATTGCTATGATTTATGTCAGAGAATGTTTTACCTGTGATCTCTTCTAGGAGTTTTATGGTGTCATGTCTTATATTTAAGTCTTTAAGCCATTTTGAGTTTATTTTTGTGTATAGTGTGAAGGAATGTTCTAACTTCATTGATTTATGGTTGTCCGCCTTTCCCAACACCACTTGCAGAAAAGACTGTCTTTTCTCTATTGTATATCCTTTCCTCCTTTGTTGAAGATTAATTGACCATAGGTGTGTGGGTTTATTTCTGGCCTCTATTCTGTTCCATTGATCTATATGTCTGTTTTTGTGCCAATACCATGCTGTTTTGGTTACTGTAGCTTTGTAGTATTGTCTGAAGTCTAGAAGTGTTGTGCTTCCAGCTTTGTTTTTTTGCCTCAGGATTGCTTTGGCAATTCTGGGTCTTTTGTTGTTCCATATAAATTTTGCTATTATTTGTTCTAGTTCTGTGAAAAATGTCATGGGTAATTTGATAGGGATCACATTAAATCTGTAGATTGCATTGGGTAATATGGCCATTTTAACTATCTTAATTTTTCCAATCCAAGAGCATGGGATATCTTTCCATTTCCTTCAGTCATCTTGATTTCCTTCATCAGTGTTTTATAGTTCTCAGTGTATAAGTCTTTCACCTCCTTGATTAGTTTTATTCCTAAGTCGTTTTTTTAATGCGATTTTAGTGGGATTTTTTTTTTTACTTTCTCTTTCTGATGTATTATTGTTAGCATAAAGAAATGCAACAAATTACTGTATATTAATCTTGTGACCTGCTACCTTGTGGAAATGCTGAAAATGCTGAATTGAACTAGTCTTTCCTTAAAGGAGGACAGAAAATTCTAGGAAACATCATGATTAGCACTCATGCATCCTCCTTCCTCTTCCCTGAATCCATCACATAGCTCCTCCCTAAAGGTATTTCTAAAGAAAACTTATGAGTATTTCAGTCCTTCTCTCACTATGCAGTACAAAGTGTGCAGCATATGTATCTGCTCCCGAAACCAGATTGTAAGGTACATAAATCTCCTTTTTGTGTCTTAATGCCTAGCAACGTATATTGTGCATAGCTTGCACTCAATAAAGGCTGCTTGGATTATTAGAATAATTATGTTTATGTTCAGATTGTCCAAGATATCCTTGTTCAATAAGCATTTATTTGCACTCATGATATGCCAGGTACTGAGGCAGCAAGTTCACAATTTAGAGATAGAGTAATTCACATAAAAAAAAATAAACCAATATGATAAGGCAGGCAGCACAAGGTAAGGGTGTTCAGTATTGGGAAAAGGAATTAGAGAAAGTAAGAGATTATCTTTAAATATCAGTGGTTAAATAGAGTGAAAAGCTAGCGACACTATTTTTTTCAGTTACTGAGGACTCTACAAATCCCATTTCAATATGACTTTAGCAGGCAGGACACTTACTGGACAGTGTCCCCTGAAGTCACCATTAATTCAGTTCAGTAACAAATAATTATGGAGGTTTCTATATATCTTTCATTTTGATTCATTGGCACCACATTGGTATACAGTGAATTTTGCTTGCATTGGTCCCTTGGTTCTCTCTATCCTCCAGGAAACATAGCTAACAAGAAATAATTTCTGGTTTGATTAGTTTATAAGGTGTTTTCCCCCCATTTTCATTTGTACAACTATCTTTGGACAAAGTCCACAGAGTAGTAAACTGTGTGCCTAGCTGTATTCATGTTTCCTGGCACTCTTCCAAAATATAAGGTAGCGAATATGGATGACCATCCATAGTCTTGTTTTTGCAATCAGAAAGGATTGAATAGCTTGAAGTCTGAAGAGTAGACTTTATGATAGTCCCGTAGTAAATGGGAAAACATAATATTCAAAGTCAAACACATTGAAAACCTTTCTCAAAAACAACCTTTTTGAGAAATATAATTACATTCTATAACTTTACCTACACAATTTAGGTGAACTCTAATACCAAGACTGATACCATACTAATTATCCAGGTTAAACATAATGTGAACATTTCACTGTGACTAAAGAAGTCAGTTTTAATTATGAGTTAATTTTAATAAGTTTCCCAAACAACCTGAATTATACAGTATATTCATGCCATGTCTTGGTCAATCACATGCTTTTAAATCTTGTTATCAATATCAAAAACATTTCATTTTTCTTTACTTAGGCTTTCAAATTAATTCTATTGATGTATCTTACCACAGTTTCTCATAAATTTCCAAGATCTTTTTTAATATTTACACTTTTTTACTATTTACTTATTAAATATTTAATACTTATATTTTCATCACAAAAAAGTCCAATTTTGCACTTTGATTATAATTTTTAAAGTTAGGTTTTTCCCTATGGTCTTCAACTTAAGCCTTTTTTAATGTCATAGAATTATACTGGGAGCCTGCCTCTGGAGTCTTAAAATAATAGTAATATATTTTTCTTGCATCAGAAGAATCAATATTGTCAAAATGACTATACTACCCAAAGCAATCTACAGATTCAATGCAATACCTATCAAATTACCAATGGCATTTTCACAGAATTAAAACAAATAATTTTACAATTTGTATGGAAACACAGAAGACCCTGAATAGTGAAAGCAATCTTGAGAAAGTAAAACGGAGCTGGAGGAATCATGCTCCCTGACTTCAGACTGTACTACAAAGCTACAGTAATCAAAGCAGTATGGTTCTGGCACAAAAACAGAAATATAGATCAATGGAACAGGATAGAAAGCCCAGAGATAAACCCACACACCTATGGTCAACTAATCTATGACAAAGGAGGCAAGAATATACAGTGGAGAAAAGACAGTCTTTTCAATAAGTGGTGCTGGAAAAACTAAAGAGCTACATGTAAAAAAATGAAACTAGAACACTCTCTAATACCATACACAGAAATAAACTCAAAATGGATTAAAGACCTAAATGTAGGGCCAGACACTATAAAACTCTTAGAGGAAAACATAGGCATAACACTCTTTGACATAAATAGCAGCAATATCTTTTTTGATCCACCTCCTAGAGTAATAAAAATAAAAACAAAAATAAACAAATGGGACCTAATTTAACTTAAAAGCTTTTGCACAGCAAAGGAAACCATAAAGAAAATGAAAAGACAACCCACAGAATAGGAAAAAATATTTGCAAACGAAGCGACTGACAAGGGATTAATCTCCAAAGTACACAAACAGCTCATGCAGCTCAATATCCAAAAACCAAACAACCCAATCAAAAAATGGGTGGAAGACCTAAATAGATGTTTCTCCAAAGAAGACATACAGATGGCCAAAAAGCACATGAAAAGCTGCTCAACATCACTAATCATTAGAGAAATGCAAGTCAAAACTACAATGAGGTATCATCTCACACTGGTCAAAACGGCCAGCATCAAAAAATCTACAAACAATAAACGCCAGAGAGGGTGTACAGAAAAGGGAACCCTCCTATACTGTTGGTGGGAATGTAACTTGCTACAACTATTATGGAGAACAGTTTGGAGGTTCCTTAAGAAACTAAAAATAGAGCTACCATATGATCCAGCAACCCCACTCCTGGGCATATATCCATAGAAAACCAGAATTCAAAAAGATACATGCACCCCAATGTTCATTGCAGCACTCTTTACAATAGCCAAGACATGGAAGCAACCTAAATGTCCATCAACAGAGGAGTGGATAAAGAAGATGTGGTACATATACACAGTGGAATATTACTCAGCCATAAAAAGAATGAAATAATGCCAATTGCAGCAACATGGATGGACCTAGAGATTGTCATACTGAGTGAAGTAAGTCAGACAGAGAAAGACAAATATCATATGATATCGCTTTTATGTGGAATCTAAAAAAAGTGGTACAAATGAACTTACAAAACAGAAATAGGGTCACATATGTAGAAAACAAACTTATGGTTACCAGGGGGTGTTGGGAGGGAGGGGTAAATTGGGAGATTGGGATTGAGATGTACACACTACTATATATAAAGTAAATAACTACTAAGGACCTACTGTATAGCACAGGGAACTCTACTCAATACTCTGTAATGACCTATATGGGAAAAGAATCTAAAAAAGAGTTGATATATGTATATGTATAACTGATTCACTTAGCTGTACACCTGAAACTAACATAACATTGTAAATCCAATGAAAATTATTTTTAAAAATAGTAACAGTAATTTTAAAGCATCTCTAATGGTCACTTAGTAGAAGCACAGAACTGCTTAGAGTACTCTCCATCTTTTTCTCTTCTCCTTCCCCTAGTCATAATTCTAAGGTTTATGAAGTGTGGCTTCAGTGTACAGTACCCCTGGCCCACCCCACGAATGTGAAATGATGATGAAATATTGTGATGGTGTTCAGGATATGCTAGCCCCAAATATGGCACCTTAGCATATTGAATATCTTAAGCTGAAGGGGTTTAAGAAAGTGGCAGAAGTGGGAACATCGCTGTGACCTCACATCTCTTGCCTTTCTTCCCTGAAACAGGTCATAAAACTCCCTTGTGAAAGGTACCATCTGTCCCTGTACCAGAAGGAAGGAAGACATTCTTGTCACCAGAGACAGGGAATTAGAGGACACAGAAATCTGTGTAAAGAAATGTTGTTAGACAAACTCTTACCTTCCTAATTACTTCTTTACCATTTACTATTCCTAGCCCAAATCCCTTTGTCTTGTCAGTTCTTCACAAATTTATTGTTTGTATATAAGCTTCCTTCTCTGGTCATTTCTTTCAGTCTTCATTCAGTAATATTTGTATGCTTTTCTCCTGTTAATTTGTCTTTGTCAGTTTAATTTTCAGGGCCATCCAGAGACCGCAAGACAGTCAAAGAAAACTTTTTCTTCCCCTACTAAGGGAAAAATTCTGTAAGGGACAGGTGAAATCCAAAGATAGTAGAGAAAAATGTTCCCTGATCATTATAAAGTTGCATTCTAGCAAATTCTAACCTGCTAAATTAAAAGTATAGAAATACATCTCAGAAAAATATTAGCAAGGATGTTGATCAGTATATTTTTATTTTTTTTATTTTATTTTTTTTATTTATGTTTTTTTTTAACATCTTCATTGGGTTTTAATTGCTTTACAATGGTGTGTTAGTTTCTGCTTTATAACAAAGTGAATCAGTTATACATATACATATGTTCCCATATGTCTTCCCTCTTGCGTCTCCCTCCCTCCCACCCTCCCTATCCCACCCCTCCAGGCTGTCACAAAGCACCGAGCCAATATCCCTGTGCCATGCGGCTGCTTCCCACTAGCTATCTACCTTACTACGTTTGTTAGTGTGTATATGTCCATGACTCTCTCTCGCCCCGTCACAGCTCACCCTTCCCCCTTCCCATATCCTCAAGTCCGTTCTCTAGTAGGTCTGCGTCTTTATTCCTGTCTTACCCCTAGGTTCTTCATGACATTTTTTTCCTTAAATTCCATATATATGTGTTAGCATATGGTATTTGTCTTTTTCTTTCTGACTTACTTCACTCTGTATGACAGACTCTAGGTCTATCCATCTCATTACAAATAGCTCAATTTCGTTTCTTTTTAAGGCTGAGTAATATTCCATTGTATGTATGTGCCACATCTTCTTTATCCATTCAGTATATTTTTATGACTAGGCTAATCTCATATTCTGTTTCCACATATATGAGGATCACCTGTACCACTGACATTCATACTCTGTTATGCTCACCAATCATTGACCATTTCATGCAGCCGTTTTCCAAATGCAAACTTTGTTTTAATTCACTCAGTCCTTCTGGAAAGCCAAAATATGTGGGAATAAGATCAGTAGTGGTTAATATATTATCAACTCATTTGAACAATGCCTTCTATCACTGAGCAAGCTTATAAAATTCCTACTGTGTGCCAGGCACTATTTTGGTATTGATACAGATCCATGAAAGTTTCATCATCAGAAAGTTTCTTTGGAGAAGAAGACTTTTTTTGGTTTTTATGTTTTGTTTGCAGAGATGGTATTCACAAATATATTACAAGAACTATTTTAGTGGAAAGTTAATCTTTATTAGGTTGATGTAAAAATATGACTGAATTCTAAAGCATTTAGGATGGAACAAATATCTCAGGCAGCAAAAACCTTTCATGACATAAAATGGACTGGTGAATTACAGAAAGATGTCACATATTTTGAGATTGGCTCCTTTTGTGTATGTGTATGTATATATATATATATATATATATAGTTCTCAATATTAGAAAAAGTCTGTTAAATTTGAAATTATATTTAAATATGAGTGAAAGAAGCTTATGATTTACATAAACATTTGGAGAAATTACCTGCAGATAGTTTTTCTGTCCTCTTAGCCTGACTCCCTAAGGCTAAACCGTCAAGCCTGACCAGACCATTTTAGCAATTGACAAGAGATGTGGAGAATAAGAGTTTTGTTGGGTGTCTAAAACTACTTCTTTCATAAAAGCCAGCACTACATTTCCAGGACACAGACCTAGAAAGTACATTTCTTTGTTTCTCCTTGCCCTATTTTCTCTGTCTCGCTGGTGATTTGGTTAATTAACACTTCATCCAAGGATTACATCTCTTAGAGGTTCAGGAGAGGGTGAAATTGCCCTCTTGGCAATGACAAGCATGAAGGAGTATCTCACTCTCATAGCTATTACTCTACATCTGGATTTAAAATTTAATATTTTAAAGAATAGTTTCTCTGGGAACAGAGAAATGTTACTCTATGACGGTGATTCTCCAAGTGTGGTCCTCAGATCAGCAGCATCACGATCATTGAGGAACTTGTTAGAAATGCAGACCGCCAAGCCCCATTCCAAATCTACTGAATCAGAATCCCTGGAGCAGGGGCCCTGTAATCTGTGTTTTAACAAGCCACCCGGGTGATTCTGATGAACGATAAAGTTTGGGAACCATTGGTCTATGCAACTCCCTCACTGTGTTGCATGTGAATATATTGTTTAGTGATACAAGAAGACTTAGGTTAAATTATTAATTAGTAATTTAAATCTTAAATCATTGCCTTTGAATGTTAAGCAGACTAGTTCAAGTCCACAGGGCTCTATCAATGTTTTATTTCTTTTCACGGCATGTAGGTCTATTGGCACAAAAATGACTAATTATCTTAGTAGATCCAAAAGAGGAAATGCCAGCTGAGAAGTGGCAATAGTTGTTTGAACAAAGTCTCCCAGCTAAAAAAGTGCTCACTAGTTAGGATTTTTAACGCCATCATATTCATTCTTGAGATATTACCTTACCTTTAAGAGTTTGGTTTAGTTTTTTTTTCCTTGTTCCTTGTTCTTATGTTAGGGTCATCTCAGTCACCACACTTGCCGTTGTGATTTACATTGGTAGTGTTATTTCTTCCAGGTAATGCTGTTTTGTCGGGAGACTCACTGATTTCGATGTCAAGGCAGTATTTTGGTGAAGAAGAAGTAGGAGTTCCCAGTTGAAGGTAAAGGCAGAATTTTATCCTTATTGCCCCAATTTCCAAGACTAGAAAGTTACATCCTCTTCCCTTCTCTCTCTCTCCCTCCACACCTGATCTGTTATCAGGTTCTATAAATTATTTATCAGTATCCTCCACCCATTTCAATCTTTTTGTCACTGTTGCAACTTGGCTGCTAATCATTTCTCAACCAGATGACTCAAATACAGAGATACAGAAAGGATTCACAGTGGTCAATTGTCATTCTAGCTTCTAAGGTGAGTTCAAGGCATTTAATTATTGCTCCTGTAATCCTAAGTGAACTGAATGGGAAAACCAACTAGTGGTGGATTGTGATGGTTCTATTCTTTTAAACTGCCCCCTGCAACCCTATGTGCTATATAATGATTGTACTAATTCATTCAGCCAACTTTTTTTTTATGCTGTTGTATGTCAGGAGCTGTTTTAAGCATAAAGGTAACAATAGTCAACAAATACAAAAACTGGAGACTGCGCTTGTAGAATTCACAATCTAATGATGGTAATGTGTGGATGAAGATGTACCACTATATCTATATCTATATCTACAGGCATAGCTACATCTATCTATATGTATCTGTACTTATCTGTCTATCTAGCTATTTTAATTACAATGGTCAAGGAGGTCCTCTGATGTAGTGACATTTGAACAGAGACATGAATGAAGTGAGTAATATTGCTATCTGAGGAAGAAGTGGTCTATTACAGCAATTGAAGTAAGCTGGGGTAAAGAAAGGAGGCTGGTATAACTGGGGAGGGGTAAGGAAGGGGCAGGGTAGAAGAGGATGAAGTCAGAGGTAGCCAGGGAACAGATTGCCAGGGACCATGTAGATTGTAGTGAGGGATACAGATTTTATTTCAAATGAGATGAGAAGTCCTTAGAGGTTTTAAGAAGAGAGGTGGCTGATAATGTGGCTGATATTTTAAAAAGATCACCCTGATTACCAGCAATTGAAGCAAGGAGACCATTTGGGAGACAATTTGCAATAAACCTGATGAGATTTGATGTTGTCATGAACCACAGTGGTAGGGGTGAAAGTGGTGATATTTCCTATTGGATTGAATGTGGGGAGTGAGAGAAAGGAAGGAGTCTAAGATAAACCCAAAGATTTTAGGCCTGAGGAAACTAAAGATGAAATTAATTGCCTTTTACTGAGAAAGGGAAGACCATTCAGTAGGGAGGGGGGCTGAGGTTGGGGAAAATATGAGTTTAGCTATGGATATGTTGTTTGGGATAGCTACTAGCAATCAAAGTAAAATAGGTAATAAATTGTTGGCGCCATCAATTCAGGTGGGAAATTTAAAAATATATACCTCAAGTCACATTTTTTTCCCTAGAATCACTCATTTTGTTGTTGTATACTGTTTTCTGATATTTTTGTCCTTATTACAAATCAAGGCTGCTCATTCCTCAAAAATAAAATATACAGATGTATAAAAGAAAACCAAAAATCACTATCATCTAATCTTTCAAAGGTAACCATTATCAACATCTCAATGTATAAATTTCCAAATTGTATATACATATATTAGATATATATGAGTTTAAACAATGTGAAACTACTGTTATTCACTTTGATTTATAAAAACAATAATTCCACATTTCAGCCTAATATATATAGATATGGACACTGTAAAAAATAGAAGCATGAAAAGCCAATTTGTCTATGCAGTTAAATACTTTGTTTTAGCTGGTTCTCTTATGTTGCACATGGCAGGACAAAACTAGAATAACTGGCAATGAATTGTAAAGAAAGGAAACAGGTAGTGTAATAAACCTGAAAAATCCTACAAAATACAATATATCTACAAAACATTGTTACAAAATGGCCCCAGGGTGCACCAAAATTACCAGTAGACAAAATACCCAGGAGTAATTATTATTTTTTCCCATGGTTTTGACCAGATGTATTGACTACCTTGCTTTCAGCCAAAATTATTTTGATTGTATAATATATTCAAGCAAGCCCCGTAGATCCAATTCCAGATCTCTAAAAATGCTAAAGCCAAAGCTATACATGAAGCATTTAAATAATTCTCAATTTTCTAATAGATTCTGTACAAGGGCACACATAAAACTGAAAAAGACAGCAGTCATAGGCCAACCTAAACCATGAAAACATAACCTATAGGGGAAGATCTTAACTGTAAGCTATAAAGCTAAGTACTATCTTCACATTCTTTTATCCAATGACACTGAGTAATCTTTCATTTTAGTGTAGCTCTTTGGACAGTTCATGCCCTTTAAATTCTCTCTGGATATCTCTATTTTTCTGTTGAGGATTATAGCATAAATATGGCAAAACTCTTTGATTTAGTTTTGTTTTTTATTGGAGTATACTTGCTTTACAATATTGTGTTAGTTTATACTGTACAGCATAGTGAATCAGCTATATGTATACATGCTCTGTGGTAACCTAAATGATTTATTTAAAGCATTTTAATTGGAGTAACTGAATTCCGTGTAATTTTGATTAAGTTACACATTCATTCGGCTCAGTGGTGTTTTTATAATATTTTTGGAAGAACAACATTGAACAAATTGGGTAACAATGGTTGGTGGTCAAGCCTGATGTTAATGAGATTGAATTTATGGGTTTAATACTACCCAGGGTGAATTTTGGGACATAGTGAGTAATCTTAGCTGTGTTTATCATTGGTCTTGAAGAGAGGTGGAAAAAATGTGTAAGCCAGCACATCTCTGTTTCAGGAAAAATTACACACAGTAGATATCTCAGAGTTATTTGAGGATCAAATGTAAGATTACACATTGTGAAAGTACTTTATAAACCACAAAGCACTAAATAAATTTAATAGATTATTATAGTGGCAAAATAGAGCTAGCAAACATATAACGGAAGAATGGATTGTTCTTTCAACTTCAGTCTCTTGTTGTTTGCTTCTGTAGCTATTGTAGGTTTTGTTTCGTTGTTCCTTTAGAAATGAAAAGAAAAATTATGAAAACGAGAGTGTACTATAAGTCAAAGAGAAAACTAATAATTTCCCCAAAAAATGTTTTAGTCTTTTCTTGAAGTGACGCTTATTGTGTATAGAATAAGAGGAAGCTAGACAGTGATGGATTTTTTCCTGTTCATAGGGTCAATTAAGATAGATATTGTAAAATTCTTCCCAGCTGCAATTTAAATTAGGAACGATAGTTTTTTGTTATTTTGTAAAAAGCCATTACATTGTGATGAGTTTTCATTTAAAAACTCATAACTTACAAGATTGAACTTTATTTTAAGATGCAATTCTCTTGGTTACAGATTTTAAAAATACAGCTTTTTGATGGGTTAAGTATAAATGAATAAAGAGTTAAAATGATTTTCCCTGGGAATTCATATGACATATATCAAGTAGTAAATTATATTATGGAATGTAAGCTCCTTTTAAAAACTAAATATTAATCAATTTGATAATATATCTACCTTTAACTTAAAATTGAACATACCTTTTTCAACATTCACAGAGGAGGAAAATAAATGTGTTTGGCATGTCAATTCTAAAGAACTAAAATTGCTGTTAACTTCCATAATCCGAGAGGCTTTAACCATGACGCAAGCTGGAAAAAATATTGGCGCACAAATGCGGTGAAGTGGAGGGAGCTAGAAATTGGTGGAGACGAGGCTAAGGGACCATCCAAGATGGAGGAAAGGACCAAAGATTAAATAGGACTAAAACTCCACTTCCAGGAGTTGGGTGAGGATTAGTTTCAGAACCAGGGACTGAGTCCTTCACTGATACTGGGACAGTAATCTACCTGATGAAATCAAAGACAGAAAGGCGCCTGTTGTCATTATTTCTAATGGTAAAAATTAATAGCAGAACACATCAAGTAAGTACAGGGAGCAACACTAAGCTCAGAAACTTCAGAAATGAAGTTTTGAGTCATCCCACCAGGAAAAGTACTATGACCAGTTGACGTTTTATCTGGAGGTAAAGGGAACATAAAATGTGCAACAGAAGCAGGAACATATAAGTACTGTATACAAGCGCATGACTAGTTGTAGAAAGGAAAACTATAGTTATTATACATTCTGTTTATTAATATAAACTCTTTTATCTTCTTTTTCTTTTACTATTTTATATACAAAGTGTGTATTTGGTGATTTACCTTATTAATTGAAATGTGAAGAGATATCCTAAAAGGATAGTGACTGAGCTAATAGAGGAGCATCCATCACTCAGAGATAGATAGAGATGTTTATGGGCAGGGTGGCCATATAATTTATTGTCCTAACTGGGAAGATGGTAAATTCAAAGGGCATACTAAAATAACAAAAGATATACATTTTATAATATTTGATTTGTGTTCATGAACCTATAAATAGTTCTATTCAAAAGTTATTGTCCAAAATGATTTCTGAAAAATCATGTATCTACACACTTTGAAACAAACAATCCTTTTATTCATATTCTGAACATAAAACTTAACAGAGATGAAATAATTATACTGGTTACATATCCACATACCTTTGTCAGGTTTTAAACTACGATATATATGTTTCTAACAATGTGTTGGGTTGGCCAAAAGTTTGTTCGGGGTTTTCCGTAAGATGCTATGTAACGAAATTTTGGGCAACTCAATATCAGTTGTATTTCTCTAAAGAATGTATTTTTTCAATGTTGTCTTGCTTTCCATTTTTTTAAAACAATAACTTGCAACTACCTCAAAAAGTTGCATTTGATGACTAAAAAACTTCACTTATTTACTTTTTAACATCTTTAGTGGAGTATAATTGCTTTACAAAGGTGTATTAGTTTGTGCTGTATCACAAAGTGAATCAACTCTACATATACATATATCCCCATATCCCCGCCTTCTTGCGTCTCCTTCCCACCCTCCCTATCCCACCCCTGGAGGGGGTCACAAAGCACCAAGCTGATCTCCCTGTGCTATGTGACTGTTTCCCACTAGCTATCTAGTTTACATTTGGTTGTGTATATATGTCCATTGCCACTCCCTCACTTCGTCCCAGCTTACCCTTCCCCCTCCCTGTGTCCTCAAGTCCATTCTCTACATCTGTGTCTTTATTCCTGCCCTGCCCCTAGATTCCTCAGAACCATTTCTTTCTTTTAGATTCCAAATATATGTGTTAGCATATGGTATTTGTTTTTCTCTTTCTGACTTACTTCACTCTGTATGACAGTCTCCAGGTCCCTCCGCCTCACTACAAACACCTCAGTTTCGTTCCTTTATATGGCCAAGTAATATTCCATTGTATATATATGCCACATCTTCTTTATCCATTCATCTGTTGATGGACACTTAGGTTGCTTCCATGTCCTGGCTATTGTAAATAGAGCTGCAATGAACATTTTGGTACATGCCTCTTTTTGAATTATGGTTTTCTCAGGGTATATGCCCAGTAGTGGGATTGCTGGCTCTTATGGTAGTTCTATTTTTAGTATTTTCATGAACGTCCATCCTGTTCTCCATAGTGGCTGTATCAATTTACATTCCCACCAACAGCGCAAGAGGGTTCCCTTTTCTCCACACCCTCTCCAGCATTTACTGTTTGTAGACTTTTTGATGATGGCCATTCTGACCAGTGTGAGATGATACCACATTGTAGTTTTGATTTGCATTTCTCTAATGATTAATGATGTTGAGCATTCTTTCATGTGTCTGTTGGCAATCTGTATTAGTTCTTTGGAGAAATGTCTATTTAGGTCTTCTGCCCATTTTTGGATAGCGTTGTTTGTCTTTTTCATATTGAGCTGCATGAGTTGCTTGTATGTTCTGGAGATTAATCTTTTGTCAGTTGCATCATTTGCAAATATTTTCTCCCATTCTGAGGGGTGTCTTTTGGTCTTGTTTATGGTTTCCTTTGCTGTGCAAAAGCTTTGAAGTTTCATTAGGTCCCATTTGTTTATTTCTGTGTTTACGTCCATTTCTCTAGGAGGTGGGTGAAAAAGGCTCTTCTTGTGATTTATGTTATAGAGTGTTCTGCCTGTGTTTTCCTCTAAGAGTTTGATGGTGTCTGGCCTTACATTTAGGTCTTTAATCCATTTTGAGTTTATTTTTGTGTATGGTGTTAGGGAGTGTTCTAATTTCATTCTTGTACATGTAGCTGTCCAGTTCTCCCAGCACCACTTATTGAAGAGGCTGTCTTTTCTCCACTGTATATTCTTGCCTCCTTTATCAAAGATAAGGTGACCATATGTGCGTGGGTTTATCTCTGGACTTTCTATCCTGTTTCATTGATCTATATTTGTGCTTGTGTGCCAGTACCATACTGTCTTGATCACTGTAGCTTTGTAGTGCAGTCTAAAGTCAGGGAGCCTGATTCCTCCAGCTCCGTTTTTCTTTCTCAAGATTGCTTTGGCTATTCTGGGTCTTTTGTGTTTCCATACAAAGTGCGAATTTTTTTGTTCTAGTTCTGTGAAAAATGCCAGTGGTAGTTTGATAGGGATTGCATTGAATCTGTAGATTGCTTTGGGTAATAGAGTCATTTTCACAATGTTGATTCTTCTGATCCAAGAACATGGTATATCTCTCCATCTATTTGTATCATCTTTAATTTCTTTCATCAGTGACTTATTATTTTCTGTATACAGGTCTTTTGTCTCCTTAGGTAGGTTTATTCCTAGATATTTTATTCTTTTTGTTGCAGTGGTGAATGGGAGTGTTTTCTTAACGTCACTTTCAGATTTTTCATCATAAGTGCATAGGAATGCAAGAGATTTCTGTGCATTAATTTTGTATCCTGCTACTTTACCAAATTCATTGATTACCTCTAGTAGTTTTCTGGTAGCATCTTTAGGATTCTCTACATAGAGTATCATGTCATCTGCAAACAGTGATAGCTTTACTTCTTCTTTTCCAATTTGGATTTCTTTTATTTCTTTTTCTTCTCTGATTGCTATGGCTAAAACTTCCAAAACTATGTTGAATAATAGTGGTGCGAGTGGACAACCTTGTCTCTTTCCTGATCTTAGTGGAAATGATTTCAGTATTTTACCATTGAGGATGATGTTGGCGGTGGGTATGTGATATATGGCCTTTATTATGTTGAGGAAAGTTCCATCTATGTCTACTTTCTGGAGGGTTTTTTATCATAAATGGGTGTTGAATTTTGTCGAAAGCTTTCTCTGCATCTATTGAGATGATCATCTGGTTTTTCTCCTTCCATTTGTTAATATGGTGTATCATGTTGATTGATTTCTGTCTATTGAAGAATCCTTTCATTTCTGGGATAAACCCCACTGGATCATGGTGTATGATCCTTTTAATGTGCTGTTGGATTCTGCTTGCTAGGTTTTTTTTTTGAGGATTTTTGCATCTCTGTTCATCAGTGATATTGGTCTGTAGTTTTCTTTCTTTGTGACATCCTTGTCTGGTTTTGGTATCAAGGTGATGGTGGCCTTGTAGAATGAGTTTGGGAGTGTTCCTCCCTCTGCTATATTTTGGAAGAGTTTGAGAAGGATAGGTGTTATCTCTTCTCTAAATGTTTGATAGAATTTTCCTTTGAATCCACCTGGTCCTGGGCTTTTGTTTGTTGGAAGATTTTTAATCACAGTTTCAATTTTAGTGCTTGTGATTGGTCTGTTCACATTTTCTATTTCTTCCTGACTCAGTCTTGGCAGGTTGTGCATTTCTAAGAATTTGTCCATTTCTTCCAGGTTATCCATTTTATTGGCATAGAGTTGCTTGTAGTAATCTCTCATGATCGTTTGTATTTCTGCAGTGTCAGTTGTTACTTCTCCTTTTTCATGTCTAATTCTATAGATTTGAGTCTTTTCCCTTTTTTTCTTGATTGGTCTGGCTAATGGTTTATCAATTTTGTTTATCTTCTCAAAGAACCAGCTTTTGGTTTTATTGATCTTTGCTATCATTTCCTTCATTTCTTTTTCATTTATTTCTCATCTGATTTTTATGATTTCTTTCCTTCTGCTAACTTATGGGGTTTTTTGTTCTTCTTTCTCTAATTGCTTTAGGTGCAAGGTTAGGTTGTTTATTCGAGATATTTCTTGTTTCTTAAGGTGGCTTGTATTGCTATAAAATTCCCCCTTAGAACTGCTTTTGCTGCATCCCATAGGTTTTGGGTCTTCGTGTCTCCATTCTCATTTGTTTCTAGGTATTTTTTAATTTCCTCTTTGATTTCTTCAGTGATCACTTCATTATTAAGAAGTGTATTGTTTAGCCTCCATGTGTTTGTATTTTTGACAGATCTTTTCCTGTAATTGATATCGAGTCTCATAGTGTTGTGGTCGGAAAAGATACTTGATACAATTTCCGTTTTCTTAAATTTACCAAGGTTTGATTTGAGACCCAAGATATGATGTATTCTGGAGATTGTTCCATGAGCACTTGAGAAAAATGTGTATTCTGTTGTTTTTGCATGGAATGTCCTATAAATATCAATTAAGTCCATCTTGTTTAACGTATCATTTAAAGCTTGTGTTTCCTTATTTATTTTCATTTTGGATGATCTGTCCATTGGTAAAAGTGGGGTGTTAAAGTCCCCTACTATGCATGTGTTACTGTCGATTTCCCCTTTTATGGCTGTTAGTATTTGCCTTATGTATTGAGTTGCTCCTTTGTTGGGAGCATAAATATTTACAATTGTTATATCTTCTTTTTGGATTGATCCCTTGATCATTATGTAGTGTCCTTCTTTGTCTCTTCTAATAGTCTTTATTTTAAAGTCTGTTTTTCTGATATGAGAATTGCTACTCCAGCTTTCTTTTGGTTTCCATTTGCATGGAATATCTTTTTCCATCCCCTTACTTTCAGTCTGTTTGTGTCCCTAGCTCTGAGGTGGGTCTCTTGTAGATAGCATCTATATGGGTCTTATTTTTGTATCCATTCAGCCAATCTGTGTCTTTTGGTGGGAGCATTTGGTCCATTTACATTTAAGGTAATTATCGATATGTATGTTCCTATTCCCGTTTTCTTAATTGTTTTGGGTTCGTTATTGTAGGTCTTTTCCTTCTCTGGTCTTTCTTGCCTAGAGAAGTTCCTTTAGCAGTTGTTGTAGAGCTGGTTTGGTGGTGCTGAATTCTCCTAGCTTTTGCTTGTTTGTAAAGGTTTTAATTTCTCCATCAATTCTGAATGAGATCCTTGCTGGGTAGAGTGATCTTGGCTGCAGGTTTTTCTCCTTCATCACTTTAAATATGTCCTGTCTGTCCCTTCTGGCTTGCAGAGTTTCTGCTGAGAGATCAGCTGTTAACCTTATGGGGATTCCCTTGTGTATTATTTGTTTTTTTTTTTCCCTTCCTGCTTTTAATATGTTTTCTTTGTATTTAATTTTTGACAGTTTGATTAGTATGTGTCTTGGCATATTTCTCCTTGGATTTATCCTGTATGGGACTCTCTGTGCTTCCTGGACTTGATTAACTATTTCCTTTCCCATATTAGGGAAGTTTTCAACTATAATCTCTTCAAATATTTTCTCAGTCCCTTTCTTTTTCTCTTCTTCTTCTGGAACCCCTATAATTCGAATGTTGGTGCGTTTAATATTGTCCCAGAAGTCTCTGAGACTGTCCTCAGTTCTTTTCATTCTTTTTTCTTTATTCTGCTCTGCAGTAGGTATTTCCAGTATTTTATCTTCCAGGTCACTTATCTGTTCTTCTGCCTCAGTTATTCTGCTATTGATCCCATCTAGAGTGTTCTTAATTTCATTTATTGTGTTGTTCATCCTTGCTTGTTTCATCTTTAGTTCTTCTAGGCCCTTGATAAATGTTTCTTATATTTTGTCTCTTCTATTTCCAAGATTTTGGATCATCTTTACTATCATTATTCTGAATTCTTTTTCAGGTAGACTGCCTATTTCCTCTTCATTTGTTAGGTCTGGTGGGTTTTTATCTTGCTCCTTCATCTGCTGTGTGTTTTTCTGTCTTTTCATTTTCTTATCTTACTGTGTTTGGGGTCTCCTTTTCGCAGACTGCAGGTGTGTAGTTCCCGTTGTTTTTGGTGTCTGTCCCCAGCGGCTAAGGTTGGTTCAGTGGGTTGTGTAGGCTTCCTGGTGGAGGGGACTAGTGCCTGCGTTCTGGTGGATGAGGCTGGATCTTGTCTTTCTGGTGGCAGGTCCACGTCTGGTGGTGTGTTTTGGGGTGCCTGTGGCCTTATTATGATTTTAGGCAGCCTGTCTGCTTATGGATGGGGTTATGTTCCTGTCTTGCTAGTTGTTTGGTATAGGGTGTCCAGCACTGTAGCTTGCTGGTCATTGAGTGAAGCTGGGTGCTGGTGTTGAGATGGAGATCTCTGTGAGATTTTCACCATTTGATATTATGTGGAGCTGTGAGGTCTCTTGTGGACCAGTGTCCTTAAGGTGGCTCTCCCACCTCAGAGGCACAGCACTGACTCCTGGCTGCAGCACCAAGAGCCTTGGCTCAGAATAAAAGGGAGAAAAAGTAGAAAGAAAGAATTAGTAGAAGTAGAAAGAAAGAAAGGAAGAAAGAAAGAAGGAAAGAAAGAAAGAAATAAGGGAGGGAGGGAGGAAGGAGGGAAGGAAGGAAAGAAAGAAAGAGAGAGAAGATAAAGTAAAATAAAATAAAGTAAGATAAAATATAATAAAGTTATTAAAATAAAAAAATTATTAAAAAAATAAAAAAAAGACGGATTGATAGAACCCTAGGACAAATGGTGGAAGCAAAGCTGTACAAACTCTCACACAGAAGCATACACATACTCACAAATAGAGGAAAAGGCGAAAAAAATCATAAATCTTGCTCTCAAAATCCACCTCCTCAATTTGGGATGATTAGTTGTCTAAAGGAGGGAAGGAAGGAAAGAAAGAAAAAAGATAAAGTAAAATAAAATAAAGTTTTTAAAATAAATAATAATTATTAATAAAAAAATTTAAAAAATAATAAAAATCAAACAAAAAAAACCGGACGGATAGAACCCTAGGACAAATGGTGGAAGCAAAGCTATACAGACAAAATCTCACACAGAAGCGTACACATACACACTCACAAAAAGAGGAAAAGGGGAAAAAAATAATAAATCTTGCTCTCAAATTCCACCTCCTTAATTTGGGATGATTCGTTGTCTATTCTTGTATTCCACAGATGCAGGGTACATCAAGTTGATTGTGGAGCTTTAATCCGCTGCTTCTGAGGCTGCTGGGAGAGATTTCCCTTTCTCTTCTTTGTTCTCACAGCTCCCAGGGGCTCAGCTTTGGATTTGGCCCCGCCTCTGCGTGTAGGTCGCCAGTGGGCATCTGTTCTTCGCTCACACAGGACGGGGTTAAAGGAGCTGCTGATTTGGGAGCTCTGGCTCACTCAGGCTGGGGGGAGGGAGGGGCATGGAGGGCGGGGCGAGCCTGCGGCCGCAGAGGCCGGCGTGACGTTGCACCAGCCTGAGGCGCGCCGTGCGTTCCCCCCGGGGAAGTTGTCCCTGGATCCCGGGCCTCTGGCAGTGGCAGGCTGTACAGGCTCCCAGGAGGGGGGTGTGGTAGTGACCTGTGCTCGCACACAGGCTTCTTGGTGGCGGCAGCAGCAGCCTTAGCGTCTCATGCCCGTCTCTGGGGTCCGCGCTTTTAGCCGCGGCTCGTGCCCGTTTCTGGAACTCTTTTAAGCAGCGCTCTTAATCCCCTCTCCTCGCGCACCAGGAAACAAAGAAGGAAGAAAAAATCTCTTGCCTCTTTGGCAGGTCCAGACTTTTCCCCGGACTCCCTCCCGGCTAGCCGTGGTGTGCTAACCCCATGCAGGCTGTGTTCACGCCGCCAACCCCAGTCGTCTCCCTGCACTCCGACCAAAGCCCGAGCCTCTGCTCCCAGCCCCGCCCATCCCGGAGGGTGAGCAGACAAGCTTCTCGGGCTGGTGAGTGCCGGTCGGCACCGAGCCTCTGTGCTAGAATCTCACTGCTTTGCCCTCCGCACCCCTGTAGCTGTGCTCTCCTCCGCGGCTCCGAAGCTTTCCCCCTTCACCACCCGCAGTCTCCGCCTGCGAAGGGACTTTTAGTGTGTGGAAACCTTTACTCCTTCACAGCTCCCTCCCACTGGTGCAGGTCCCGTCCATATCCTTTTGTCTCTGTTTATTCTTTTTTCTTTTGCCCTTCCCAGGTACATGGGGAGTTTCTTGCCTTTTGGAGGTCTGAGGTCTTCTGCCAGCATTCAGTAGGTGTTCTGTAGGAGTTGTTCCATGTGTAGATGTATTTCTGGTGTATCTGTGGGGAGGAAGGTGATCTCCGCATCTTACTCTTCCCCCATCTTCCCAATTCCTTCTCTCTGCTTACAAAACCTCTTACTCTTCAAAAAGTTACTTCTCATTCATACCTCTCCCTAGCCCTGGGCAACCATCAATCTGCTTTCTGTCTCTGTGAATTTGCTTATCCTGGACAATTCATGTAAATGGTGTCATATAATATGTGACCTTTTGTTTCTGACTCCTTTCGTTTATCATTTATCATAATGTCTGCAAGGTTCATCCATGGTCTCTCAGTTATCCGTACTTCATTCCTGTTTATGACTGAATAATATTCCATTGTAAGAATATACCACATTTTGTTTGTCCGTTCATTCAGTGATCGGAATTTTGGGTTGTTTGCATTTTTTGGCTTTTGTGAATAATGCTTCTTTGAATATTTGGGTACAGAGATTTGTTTGAATACAGTTTTTAAGTTATTTTGGTTATATACCTAGGAATGGAATTGCTGGGTCATACGGTAATTCTTGGTTTAAATTTGAGGACCTACCAAACTGTTTTCCAAAGAGGCTGAACCATTTGACATTCTTACCAGCAATGTATGAGGGATCCAATTTCTTCATATCCTCGCAAACACTTGTTATTTTCCATTTTTATAACCAACCTAGTGAAATGGTATCCCACTGTGTGTTTTTTGTATACATTTCCCTAGTGACTAATGATATTGAGCATCTTTTCATGTACTGTTTGGCCACTGGTATATCCTCTTTGTAGAAATGTCTATTCAGGTCCTCATCTCCAACTTATGAGGGAGGCTTTGGATATTGACCTCCTAGGTAAGCTCACTCATTGGTGTATTTATTCAGAGGCCAGTCTCAACACACCATTAACAGATTCCAGAGTGGGACTTGAGGGCACACTGGGGAAGTCTCAGGAGAAAGGAGCTCTAACGTGGGAAAGTGCTGGAGCTGAACACACGTGCTGGGGCCAGGGCAGTGAGCTTTCAAGGAACCCTGGCGCGAGGGGCAGGAGGACTCTAGATAAACGAAGCCCACAGACAATCCCCAAATTACGGTTTATTCTTGTATTAACCCTCCTTCATCAGGACTGTTTATAGTCCTTTGGCTACAGGGCTTTTTGTTTGCTTGCTTGCTTTTTATTTTTTAAATTGCCTGAAATACAGTTTGAAGTAGTGAGGAGACAAGTGAATTAAAGGATACTAGGTCTGCCTCAGGCCGGGAAGAGTGGAACAGTGTGGCCTCTAGACGAATTCAGACCAAGGGTCTATTCCCAGCTCTGTCACAAGTCTTGTGAACTTGAGAAAATTGCAAGTTCATCATCTGCAAAGTGAGTCTGATAAGCCCTATCTTGTAGAGCTGTTGTAATATACGTGATGTTTGTAAAGCACTTGCAACAATGGTCTTTCAAGAATGGCATTTATTACTACGATAACTATGACCCCAGACCATAATACCAACTCTTTGGGATTTTTTTCTTTAATCTCATGAGATGTCAGAAAATACGATACGCAGCACCTTTGGAACGAACAAAACTGCTTAGACCGTGAAACTATGTAAAACTTCCCCATTTGTAAATATGTCATTTGAGTGTAGAGGGACCTCTCCCAGCTGGATGCTACTCAGAGGTTCTAGAATTTGCGTCAAGGACCAGCAGCTTCCCTCCCAGGTGCCTTTTCATCCAAACCACCCCTAGTTTCATTATAATTTCACCACCACCAAAAATTGTAGCCTTCCTTTGGAGTTCCCCAGATTACACTTAAGGTAAGTAGTAGAACATCCCTTTAAGGGAGTGGCCTCTGGCCCTTTGACCCCAGTGCAAAGAGTGCTATCACAGTGGCTTCTTGACATCTCACTTCAAGGAAGTATCATCCTTGTTTCTCAGAAACTCCCTGGAGGCGATGGGATTAAAACACCTAGTTTGTGCACTGTGTTCACCTGCACTGGGACAGGAACACGGAAGCCATTTTATTCCTGCCCCGGGTGGAGATTCTCTCTGTTTTACCCACAGTCGCAAAGTAAAAATTCAGGGTAAGCTTCCATTCCAGTCTTGAGTCTGTCAACTCTGAGGCCCACCATCTAAGGGTCCCACCCTCCCCCACCACAATTCACTCGGCCTCATTTAGCCCACCATCCCGCCTAACTTAAAATCACCTCCTCAAGGGAACTGCAGTGTCCCAAAGCTCCAGGCTTCCTTGCTTCAGAGCATTTACACTTGACTGCTCTCGTCTGGAACCTCCTCTCTTTCTCACCCCTTGTTGTAACTTGCCATTTATTTAGGTCTCAGAGTGTGTCTCACCATCTTGACATGGCAGCAGCTCCTAGGCTCCGAAGGTCTATGGACAGTGGCTCAGTCTTCTTTTTCTTCTCATCCCCAGTTGTGCCACGGAGCCTTCCAAAGAGTAGCTGCTCAATTAATGGTTGGGAATAAGAGTGGCAACGATAAGGATGTCTACTGTATTATTGTTTAATTTCTCTCACAATCTTGAATAATCTAAGAAAACATCTTTCAGGTTTACAAAAAGAAGCACTAAAAGAATAAAACAAACCAAAAATGTGCCACCATGTACGCTTTTCTTTCCTTTTTTTACTTGACCCACATGATTTTACTGCCGAGTCTATTCACAGTTCCATGGAAATCCCTCTTCCATTGCTGTGTTTTCTTGTTCTAGGTCACAAAAAGGAATGGAAGGTTTCTAAATTTGTTTTATGAAATATGAAAACTTTAACTTGTACCTGATAAAAGTAATGAATATGCGATCCATACTGTCACCGGCAGAATGGCGATTTCCTGGGCTCTTGCCCTCCCAAAGAGGAAGAATTCAGTCGAGAGGCGTAGAGCAGTTTTAAGCAGCAAGAGTTCAGTTAAGCAGAGCAAAGGTACGCTCCCGAGAAAGCAGGAGAGCGGGCTGTCTGGAAACCAGAAGCAGCCCCGCGATGGGGTAGGGCTGTGTTTTGTAGAGTGGTGGTCCCTCCCTGTGTCCTGTGTTATTTGACTGACAAATCGATCGACAGCTTTAGGCTATATAACTTTCCTGCTAGTATGCAGGCACTTACCCATAAGCACCCAAGCAGAACCCATGGGGTGGGGCGGGGAAGCAAAAGCCGCGATGCTAAGTTATTACAAGTGAGGCGTAATGAACCCTGGGGTACCTTGAGTCACCTTGTAGGTCTTGGTGCGCCTGCGTCAACCTGTGCTGCCGGTTTTGTCTTGCTTGGTCCTGGTATGGCTGGAAACCTAGCAGTGGTCCTTGACCACGAGAGGGAGGATCTCTGGGCATGCTGCAACCACCAGTGTCCAGGTAGGGGAGGGAAAGGCGAACCGTCCAGGATGGGGCAGGCCTGCTCTCCTCACCTTGGCTCTGGGCACCCTCTTCAGATCCTGGGCATGAAACCCCTGCATCACGGGAGCTCGTGGCTGGGGCTCCCTGAGGCTCCTGGCGAGTGCCAGCAGCAGGGGAGCTCGGGGGAGTACCCCGAGAAACATAAGCGGGGGAGGGGGGCGACTCTTCTATCTCTTCTGCCGCTGCCGCCGCCTCAATAGCCTGGGCACCCTTGAGACTCTGAGTATCCCCCCAGGCCTGGTGGCGTTTCTCGCGGGAACGGTGCTTGCTCTTCCGGCCCCGAGGCATGATGACACAGGTCAGGGCCAGCAGGCGGGAGTGTGCGCAGGAAGGCAGGCAACGAGGGCACCTGGGGGAGGGACAAGGAGATGCTGTGAGCACCTTCAGCGGGGAGATTCCTCCCTGGTTTTAACCAAGGCCGCCTCTGCAGGGTCCTTGAGGACACTGCTCGAGGACCCACAGGGCTCCTGTTCTCCTGCTCAGCCTGTCCCCTGAGACCCCTGTGGCGGACGGTAGAGTGAGCCTTGGGCTACAGGCTGCCAGCCTACCTGAGTGTCACTGGGGTGACAGAAGGGGCTGCCAGTGGGACCTTCCGTGCTCTAGGGCGGGGAGTCTGCTCAGTTCATCTTCAGGATCTTTAGGTGGACGGCAGCCAGGGTCTGGGCTTCCTCCCCTCCGTTGCTCTGCCGTTGACACCTCAGTGGTCCCGGGGACCCATGAGGAGGAAGTGAGTGGTAGCCCAGCTCACCGGCCTGACAGGGGGAGCACCGTGCTGACAGCTCTGTGGAGTCCTTTCTATCCTGGGATCACTGGGTCCTCAGTCCCTATTCAGTGCTCTCAGCTGGCTTCACGTAGGGCCTGGGACCCACCCTTCTGCCCTCTGATGGCTTTACCTTCAGGCTAAGGGTCTCACCTCCCTTAGACCTGATGTAAAGGAGCCTCGGCCCGACTGCCCTGTCCTGAGCCTTCAAGTGCTGAAAGCAGGGGCAAGGCTAGACTCTTTGTCGTCCCCACAGCTCAGCGGGTGGGGCATGTTCCCCTTAGTCGTCACTCAGGGTTCTCAGTTTGACCCCTGGGAAGGCCTGTGGCTCCTGTCTCTTTACCTGAGGACATGTGCTCATAGAAAGGCCCACTGCTCTCTGAGAGCCAACAGAAGAAAGTGAGGGTAGCCTGATGTCCCACGTCTACCTGTGGTCTCTGAAGGCAGGAAGCCGGGGCCGGCAGATCCAGGCCTTATTATGCTTGGCCGCGCCGGTCCTCACTCAGGCCCTTCCTCAGTTTGACTCCTGGGAAGACCTGTAATTTCTCCCTCTCTTCACCTATTACTGTCCCCACTTCTCTGCCACCCTGGGAGGAGTTAAGGGTTGCCTCTGCTCGGCCTGACATCTCTCCAGGCGTCTCCCAGGACTGACAGCAGGGGAGAGATGATGTGCTGCCCCCATTGTTATGGTTTTCATGCTCCACTCCAGCCTTAGGTCCTCACCCCAACTCCTAGCACAACCTGGAAATTTCCCCTGTGCTGAGTCAACCAGCCTCGGAGCAAAGTCCTCACCACCCTGAGTCCCCAGAAGCAGAAGTCAGAGTAGGCCACGTGCAGCCACAGCTATTTCTGTGGGGCTTCTGAGGACTAACACAGAGGGCAAGATTCCCCGGGCTCCGCTCTTCTGGGGTTTGTGACCTCAATAGTCCTCACTCTGTCAGGATCTGGGACTCTTCCGTCTACCGACCTGAGTCCTCCAGAGCCGGAGGCAAGTGGGTGACACATGGAACTACCCCTGCCTGGGGCTTCCCCGGGCCGAAAGGGTGGTGGGGCTATGCGTTTGTTCCTGTCTCTTTTCGGTTGTGTTCCCCTTGGTCCTCACTCGGAGTCCTTACGCTGGCTCTTCCCGTGACCTAGAGAGGCCTGTGCTCTCATACTACAGCCTTTACTTCCCCGAGACCACCTAGGAGGATGTGAGGGTTGCCTCACGTGGGCATGACTGCCTGTGGTCACTCCTGGCCGACAGTAAGGGAGGGATTCTGTGGCGTCCCCGCTTTTATGACTTGGGTGGTTCCCTCAGTCCTCATGGTCCTCTGCTCGACTCTTGGCATGACCTGGAATTCCTCCCTGTGCTCCCCTGAGGCTGGCCCCTGGGACCAAGTGCCTCATCTACCTGAGACGCTCTAAAAGGAAAGGCGTGGGGCGCACCATGCCAACATTCCTGGATTTGCCAAGGGGAGGTATCCAGTGGCAGGGCTCTGCTCTAGGTGGAGTCCCTTTATCCTCATTTAGAGTCACTAGATTTCCAGTCTCTACTGAGTGAGGCTGTTCCCCATAGACCAAGGCCCTCGCCTCCCCGAGACCACCCCCAGTAGAAAGAGGGGGCAGGTCAGCCAGAAAGCTTTGTCCTGGGCCTCCTGGGGCTGACCTCAGGGGCGGGACTCTGCATTCTCCTCTGTTCTGGAGTGAGTGGTCCTCTTGCTCCTCATTCAGGGTCCTCATCGTGATGCCTGACCAGACCCAGGACTCCAGCCTCCACTCCCCTGAAGCTGTGCTCCTCAGCACAAAGGCATTACCTTCTTGGGAATTCTGAATTGGAAGTCAGGATGAACCAGATCTGTCCAAAGCTGTTGGGGTCTTCTGAGGAGCAGGACTTTACAAGGCCCCACTCTTCTGGAGTCAGTGGCCCCTCAGTCCTAACTCTGTTTTCTTACCTTGACTTCAGGTAGCATATGGGACTCCACCCTCCCTACTGTCTGTCTGCCAGCCTCAGGCCAAGGCTTTCACCTTCCTGAGACACCAGAAGGGGAGATAAGAGACCTATTCCCTGGCTACTCCTGTCCGGGGCCTCTGTATGGTCCCCTTTGTTATGGGGAGTCCACTCATCGGCACCCAGTGTCCTCACCCTGAAGCAAATTAAGGCCTGTTAGGATCTCCTACTTGGGCAGAATTGGAGATGCTGCCACAAGACCAAGGAACTCACCTCCCTGAGAACCTCTCCACCCTTGCCCCGGAGGAAAAGAAGGGGTACCTTCAGACAGGCAGCTCTGCGCATGGCCACACAAGGGAGACAGCAGGGTAGACTTTGTGGGGCCCCCTTCTGTTCTAAGGTCCTCACCTTGAGTAACTATCAGAGGCTGGGACTCCTCCCTCCCCTGACCTGAGGACACAGCTCTTAAACCAAGACTTTTATGTCCCTGAGAAACTTGAAGAGTAAATGAGGAGATGCTGATCTTTTCAGGGTATCTGAGATTGCATATGTAGAAGACCCCATTGTCACCGAAAATTTTTCTTCTTATTTATACCATTCACTTATTCAGTGTTACTGTATTCCAAAACAGTGCTTTGGGAACAGGGCCCCTTTTATCCCATGAGATACATTTTGGAGTGGTGAGAAGAAAAATGAATTAAAAGATGTAAGGTCTGGCTTAGGCTGGGAGGAGTGGAAGAGTGTAGGCTCTAGACTATTCCAGACCAGGGGACTAGACCCAGCAAGGTCACTTAATCAGTCTTGTGAACTTGAGACACCTGCAAGTTATTCACCTGTAAAGGGAGTCTGCTAAATCCTATCCTGCGTGAATGTTGGAATGTTATGTACTACATGTAAAGCAGTGGCATACTCATTAAGCAATATTGGGTTTTTGATGAATGGCAGTTATGATATGATTATTATGAACCCCCAAAGTACCACCCTCCCATCAGAGTTTATTTTTAATCCAGTAGGTAGCAGAGAATATGCAGTGCACTAGGGCAAAAGAAACAAATACTCACAAATGAGCTAAATCAGTCAAAGTATCTTTTATTTCTACCAAATGAAAGTTTAAACGAAGTAAGGCAAACCACGAGTTAAATGGCTTTTACTCTCTGTTTTCTCCATTTTTTGTTTCTAAATATTTTCTGTGGTTGCCTTTCACATTTCCATGAAAATCTCCATTGCAGTGCCCTGTTTTCTACTTCTGGATCATATAGAAAATATAGATGGTTCGTGAATTCCTTTTACATGTACCAAAACTGTAACTTTAGAACTCTTTAAACAGCAATAAATATGCAAGCAATGTCATTCACGAATTCATATTCTTAAGAAAACATACTATTACAAGAAAAAAACATTAGAAAAAATCTAAATAAATCAATCAATAATATATAGAAGTTACTAGTTTAAAACAGGAAGATAAATAAGATCTATACTTTGTTCCCTCCACCCCTACTACTCTGCACTATTTAGGAGCCTGACTGCTCTCTTCCAAAACAAAGTGAGCAAACTGCCCGCGGCCTCCCCCGCTACATGTGGGAGGAGCTGCGGGCCTTGGCCCTGGAAGGGGTCTGCCCGCAGCAACAGCTGCAGCCCTGGCTGCGGCTCTCACTCCTGCTCTCTCTTCCTCATCTTTCAGAACCTCCTCATAGAGATCTGGGAAGGCACTGGGGACTGTATCACTGATCTTGGCCACAAACTCCAGCACTTTCATCTTGCTGGTTTCAGCGTGGGCTCTCGGGCCCCACAGGAACTCATAGCATGGAGGATCCCTGTTGGGCACCTGGTGGTACGTCAGGTACTTCTGCTGCACGAAATCTTTGCTGATGAGCCTCGTAGGCTCCCCAAAGAGCCTTTGTATGCCTTATCCCAGCATACAAACCCAACTCATTGAGGAATTCCCAGATCTCCTCCTCGGTGGCACGGTTGCCCTTCGTGAAGATCTCCCCCAGGAGAATCATCAGGAGACCAGACGTGGGCAGCCCCGACTCATCACTTGGACTTCCCTCGCTGGGGAGGGCCAGCTTGCTGATGAAGGCGTAGGAGTGACTGCTGGGGTCGACTTCCTTCAGCTCGAGGCCAAAGACCACCTGCATGATCTCAGAGGCTCTGCTGAGGATCTCAGGGAAGTGCTTCTCGTACTTGCTTTTGACAGCCTTCAGCAGTGCTGCCTGCGGGATGGGCTCGTTCGCCTTGTACTTCTCCAGCAGGAACAGCACCAACGTCCCGGCCTTCCTGTTCAGAGGATCTCTGCATATGCTGTGAGTGCAAGGTGCTGCCTGGGAGGGACTTTCACTTTTCTCATCTTGGCTCTGGGCACCCTCTTCAGATCCTGGGCATGAAACCCCTGCATCACGAGAGCTAGTGGCCGGGGTTCCCTGAGGCTCCTGGCGAGTGCCAGCAGCAGGGGAGATCGGGGGAGTACCCCAAGAAACAGAAGTTGGGGAGGATGGCGACTCTTGTATCTCTTCTGCCGGCGCCGCTGCTGGCGCCACTGCTGCTGCTGCCGCCGGCGCCGCCGCCGCCGCCGCCGCCTCCTCCGCCGCCTCAGTGGCCTGGGCACCCTTGAGACTCTGAGTCTCCCGCCGGGCCCGGTGGCGTTTCCTGCGGGCACGGCGCTTTCTCTTACGGCCTCGACACATGATGACAAAGGTCAGGGCCAGCAGACAGGAGTTTGCGCAGGAAGGCATGAACGAGGGCACCTGGGGGAAGGACAAGGAGATGCTGTGAGCACCTTCAGCGGGGAGATTCCTCCCTGGCTTTAACCAAGGCCGCCTCTGCAGGGTCCTTGAGGGCACTGCTCGAGGACCCACAGGGCTCCTGTTCTCCTGCTCAGCCTGTCTCCTGAGACCCCTGTGGAGGACGGTAGAGTGAGCCTTGGGGCACAGCCAGCCAGCCCTGCCTGGGCGGTACGGGGGTGACAGTGGGGGCTGGCAGGAGAGGTAGGTCCCCTCGGTTCCCATTCAGAGTCAGGATGACAGTTGGTGGCAAGACCCCCACCCCCACCCCTCTGCTGCTCTGAAGTTCACACCACCATCTTCCACGACACCCAGGAGGACGAAAGGCGGGAGCGTTCAGCCCCCCTCCGAAGGGTCCTGGGACCCTCCGTTCTGCTGCCTGGTGGCTGCCCCTTCAGAACAAAGCTCTAACCTCCCTCGGACCTGGCAGAGGAAATTACGGGCAGTCTCAGCCTGACAGTCCTTTCTTGGGAGTCTAAGGGTTGACAGGAGGGGACGGGCCATATTCTCTCTTGTCCCTTCTCTTCGGGGTGGGTGACTCCCTCAGTCCTCACTCGGGGTCCTCCCTGGACGGCCGGTGCAGCCTGGAGCTCCTCTCTTGCCCCGAGGGCCATCTGCTCGCACCAGTGCAGGCACCTCCTTGCGTCCCATTCGGAGGCGGGGAGGGTGACCACGCGGCCGCACGTGGCAGAGTTTTACCAGGCCTGCAGCGTGCGGCAGACAGGTCGAGGCCCTGTGGCTGGCGGCCCCACTGGCCCTCACTCAAGGGCTTGGGCTGACTCTTGGGAGTGCTTAGGGACGCGCCTTCTGCTGGCCTGCACCTCCCCTCTCAGACAGCAGCCCTCCCTCCTCCGTGTGTGGCCAGAAGGAAGCGGCTGACAACAGGGGAGGGGTTCTGAGGTGCCCTTGCGACGGGGAGGACGGTCCTCGCCCTGACTCCTCCCGTGCCCTGGAAATCCTCCCTCTGCTGACCTGCGGCCAGCCCCTCAGGACAAGGCCCCTCCTCCCTGGGCCTCCCGCGTCTGTCCGTCCGTCCGCGTTCGCACTGAGGGAGCCCCTCAGTCTTTAGACCTGCCCGGAGGCTCCCAGGCCGACGTCAGGGGCGGGGTCCGCGTGGCCGCCATTCTGGGGTGTGGAGCCCTGCGGTCCCCACGAGGGTCCCGTCCTTCACTCCACAGGGCCTGGGGCGCTCCCTGTACTGAGCTGAGCCAGGGTCCACCAGCCTCAGAGCGAGGCCTTCCTTGCCCGAGACCCCGCGGGGGAAGCGGATGGACTTTGGGCCTAACAGCCAGGCCCGAGCCTCTGGGGCCGAGAGCAGGGGCGGGGTGGGCGGGGCCTGTGTGGCCGCCTCTTTTCGGAGGGAATGGGGATTGGGGGTGTCGGGGGCGTGTCCCCGCACTTCTAACTGGGGTCATCTCACACCTTGACACCTGACAAGACGTGACACTCCTCCCGCGGCTCACCCTCGGTGAACGGCAGCTCTCAAAAATGGCGCGGCCCCTGCGCGGTTAGGAGGACGTCACATCCGGTCCTGCGCATCTGGGGTCCAGGAGGACAGCAGGGGCAGGGCCGGGGCAGGGCGGGACGGAGGCAGGGGGGGCGGGTGTTTCTGGGGGAGCTTCCCGCAGGCCTGGCACGAGGGCCTTTCATTGACTCTTGGCAGGTCCTGGGACATTTCCCTCTGCTGAGCTGAGTCAGCAGGCGTCACACCTTGGCTCTCATTTCTGTCGGCGCCCCCAGCCGGAAGTATCTGGGGCCCTGAGCCTCACAGCCATGCCTGGGTCCCCCGAGACTGACAGTGAGGGCTCTTTGGGGTCCCCTCTTCTGTGGTGGATGCTGCTGTCAGTCCTCTCTCAGTGTCTTCTCTTGACTCCCTGTAGGTGCTGGGCTACCTCCCGTCTGCTGACCTGAGGCCAAGGCCTCACATCAAAGACATCAGCTCCCTGAGACTGCTGGTGTGAAGTGCAGGCACATCTCATCTGGACTCTTCTGCCTGGAGCCTCCCAGAGATGGCTGCTGCAGGTAAGATGAGCTGAGGGGAAAGGAGGCGAGACTCTTCTGTGGTTTGGAGCCCATCAGGTCTCACTCAAGGTCCTCACATTGACTGCTGGCGGGGCCTGCGATTCCTTCCTTCTCTGGTATGAATCCATCCCTGTCCCCAGCCATGCCCCACAGAATCCCAGAGGAGTTAGTGAAGGGGCGCCTTAGCCTGACAGTTCCCACTGTGGTCTCTCTTTGTTGACAGCAGGGGCATTGCCCAAAAGTTCAGAAATGAATTTCTGTCCTTTTGTACAACTACTGTGTTACTTGCTTTTCTCTTTTAGTCCGTGTGCGATAGTCTATTAAGATGATCACTTAAAAAGGCCAGTTGTCATGCACTAAGAAAGTTTCAGATGGTTATTTCACAGCCTGTGGACCATACTGCCACATCCAGCCCAATCTTTGGTGTCCCACGCTCGTGGCATGCGGGCTCTGAAATGCTGCCTCAGATTCCTTCAGTGAAGCAGTAGAGATTCATGGTCCCAGAGCACAGTGGAAGAATCAAGGGCTCAACATTATAGGCTTTCCTCCAGTCAACCCTGTCATCTGCCTCTCTTGCAGGCTACAGACCTGTCTCGAATTCAGGGCATCCCCCTACCTGCCCACACTCAGGTTCTAGTTCAGTGGAGACTTACTGTCCCTCAGGGATTATTTAGTTTTGTGTTTTTGCTTTTGTTAATGTTTTTTCTTTGTTCTTTCTGTAATGTTTCCATGGTTGATTTTGGGTACAGGAAACAGTAGCCCATGTTTGACTGTAATCAGATGCTGTGGATAAGGTACTAAGTGTGTAAATGAATTAAGGAAAGTAGATATTCTTACAGTATCTGTGTCTCACGAATACACATAACATACTATTCTGGTTGAGACTTCTTTTTCTAAGTCAATCAGGAAATTCTTATTGTTGCCTCCATGTAGATTATATACATTTTTGTATGGTTTCTTTCTAGGTGTATTTTTTATATGGTTGCTTTTGTCTATGGTGTATTTTCTTTTTTTTTTTGATTTTTTTAACATCTTTTTTGGAGTATAATTGCTTTACAATGGTGCGTTAGTTTCTGCTTTATAACAAAGTGAATCAGGTATACATATACATATGTCCCCATATCTCTTCCCTCTTGCATCTCCCTCCCTTCCTCCCTCGCTATCCCACCACTCTAGGTGGTCACAAAGCACCAAGCTGATCTCCCTGTGCTTTGCGGCTGCTTCCCACTAGCTATCGATATTACATTTGGTAGTGTATATATGTCCATGTATATGTCCACTTTGTCCCAGCTTACCCTTGCTCCTCCCCATATCCTCAAGTCTATTCTCTAGTAGGTCTGCATTTTTATTCCCGAGTTGCCCCTAGTTTTTTCATGACCATTTTTTTTTTTTAGATTCCTTATATATGTGTTAGCGTATGGTATTTGTTTTTCTCTTTCTGACTTACTTCACTCTGTATGACAGTCTCTAGGTCCATCCACCTTGTTTCAGATACCTCAGTTGCGTTCCTTTATATGGCTGAGTAATATTCCATTGTATATATGTGCCACATCTTCTTTATCCATTCATCTGTTGATGGACACTTAGGTTGCTTCCATGTCCTGGCTATTGTAAACAGAGCTGCAATGAACATTTTGCTACATGCCTCTTTTTGAATTATGGCTTTCTCAGGGTATATGCCCAGTAGTGGGATTGCTGGCTCTTATGGTAGTTCTATTTTCAGTATTTTAAGGAACGTCCATCCTGTTCTCCATAGTGGCTGTATCAATTTACATTCCCACCAACAGCGCACCCACACCCTCTCCAGCATTTACTGTTTGTAGACTGTTTGATGATGGCCATTCTGACCAGTGTGAGATGATATCTCATTGTAGTTTTGATTTGCATTTCTCTAATGATTAATGATGTTGAGCATTCTTTCATGTGTCTGTTGGCAGTCTGTATTAGTTCTTTGGAGAAATGTCTATTTAGGTCTTCTGCCCATTTTTGGATAGCGTTGTTTGTCTTTTTCATATTGAGCTGCATGAGTTGCTTGTATGTTCTGGAGATTAATCCTTTGTCAGTTGCTTCATTTGCAAATAATTCCTCCCATGCTCAGGGTTGTCTTTTCGTCTTGTTTATCATTTCCTTTGCTGTGCAAAAGCTTTTAAGTTTCATTAGGTCCCATTTGTTTATTTCTGTGTTTACGTCCATTTCTCTAGGAGGTGGGTGAAAAAGGCTCTTCTTGTGATTTATGTTATAGAGTGTTCTGCCTGTGTTTTCCTCTAAGAGTTTGATGGTGTCTGGCCTTACATTTAGGTCTTTAATCCATTTTGAGTTTATTTTTGTGTATGGTGTTAGGGAGTGTTCTAATTTCATTCTTGTACATGTAGCTGTCCAGTTCTCCCAGCACCACTTATTGAAGAGGCTGTCTTTTCTCCACTGTATATTCTTGCCTCCTTTATCAAAAATAAGGTGACCATATGTGTGTGTGTTTATCTCTGGATTTTCTATCCTGTTTCATTGATCTATATTTGTGCTTGTGTGCCAGTACCATACTGTTTTGATCACTCTAGCTTTGTTGTATAGTCTAAATCAGGGAGACTGACTCCTCCAGCTCAGGTTTTCTTTCTCAATACTACTTTGGCTATTCGGGGTCTTTTGTGTTTCCATAGAAATTGTGAAATTTTTTGTTCTAGTTCTGTGAAAAATGCCAGTGGTAGTTTGATAGGGATTGCATTGAATCTGTAGATTGCTTTGGGTAGTAGCATCATTTTCACAATGTTGATTCTTCTTATCCAAGGACATGGTATATCTCTCCATCTATTTGTATCATCTTTAATTTCTTTCATCAGTGTCTTATAATTTTCTGCATACAGGTCTTATGTCTCCATAGGTAGGTTTATTCCAAGATATTTTATTCTTTTTGTTGCAGTGGTGAGTGGGAGTGTTTTCTTAACTTCACTTTCAGATTTTTCATCATTAGTGTATAGGAATGCAAGAGATTTCTGTGCATTAATTTTGTATCCTGCTACTTTACCAAATTCATTTATTAGCTCTAGTAGTTTTCTCGTAGCATCTTTAGGATTCTCTATGTAGAGCATCATGTCATATCCAAACAGTGACAGTTTTACTTCTTCTTCTCTAATTTGGAGTCCTTTTATTTCTTCTCTGACTACTGTGGCTAAAACTTCTAAGACTATGTTGAATAATAGTGGTGAGAGTAGGCAACTTTGTCTTGTTCCTGATCTTAGTGGAAATGGTTCCATTTTTTCACAATTGAGGTTGATGTTGGCTGTGGGTTTGTCATATATGGCCTTTATTATGTTGAGGTAAGTTCCCTCTATGCCTACTTTCTGGAGGGTTTTTATCATAAATGGGTTGAATTTTGTCAGAAGCTTTTCTGCATCTATTGAGATGATCATATGGTTTTTATCCTTCAATTTGTTAATATGGTTTTTTACATTGATTTGCATATATTGAAGAATCCTTGCATTCCTGGGGTAAACCCCACTTGATCATGGTGTGTGATCCTTTTAATGTGCTGTTGGATTCTGTTTGCTAGTATTTTGTTGAGGATTTTTGCATCTATGTTCATCAGTGATATTGGCCTATAATTTTCTTTTTTTGTGACATGTTGCTCTGGTTTTGTATCTGGGTGATGGTGGCCTTTTAGAATAAGTTTGGGAAATTTCTTCCCCCTGCTCTATTTTGGAAGAGTTTGAGAAGGATGGGTGTTAGCTCTTCTCTAAATGTTTCATAGAGTTCACCTGTGAAGGCATCTGGTCCTGGGCTCTTGTTTGTTGGAAGATTTTTAATCACAGTTTCAATTTCAGTGTTTGCGGTTGGTCTTATATTTTCTATTTCTTCCTGGTTCAGTCTGGAAGGTTGTGCTTTTCTAAGAATTTCTCCATTTCTTGCAGGTTGTCCATTTTATTGGCATATAGTTGCTTCTAGTAATGTCACATGATACTTTGTATTTCTGCCGTGTCAGTTGGTATTTCTCCTTTCTCATTTCTAATTCTGCTGATTTGAGTCTTTTCCCTTTTTTTCTTGATAAGTCTGGCTAATGGTTTATCAATTTTGTTTATCTTCTCAAAGAACCAGCTTTTGGTTTCATCTATCTTTTCTATTGTTTTCTTCATCTCATTTCATTTATTTCTGCTCTGATCTTTATGAATTCTTTCCTCCTACTAACTTTGAGTTTTGTTTGTTTTTCTTTCTCTAGTTGCTTTAGGTGTAAGGTTAGGTTGTTTGAGATTTTTCTTTGTTTCCTGAGGTAAGATCGATTGCTATAATCTTTCCTCTTAGAACTAGTTTTCCTGCATCCCATAGGTTTTGGATCATCGTCCTTTCATTTTCATTTGTCTCTAGGTATTGTTTGATTTCTTCAGTGATGATCCATTGGCTGTTTAGTAGCATATTGTTTATCCTCCAGGTGTTTGTGTTTTTTACCATTTTTTTCTTGTAGTTAATTTCAAATCTCATAGCATTGTGATCAGAAAAGATGCTTGATGTGATTTCAATTTTCTTAAATTTACCAAGGCTCGCTTGTGGCTCAGCATGTGATCAGTCCTGGAGAATGTTCCGTGTGCACTTGAGAAAATGTGTGTTCTGCTGCTTTTGGATGGAATGCTCTATAAATATCAATTAAATCCATCTGGTCTAATGTGTCATTTAAGGCCTGTGTGTCCTTACTGATTTTCTTTATGGATGATCTGCCCATTGATGAAACTGAGGTGTTAAAGTCCCCCACTATTATTGTATTACTGTTGTTTTCTCCTTTTTTTGGCTGTTAGTATTTGCCTTATATATTGAGGTGCTCCTATGTTGGCTGCATATATATTTGCAATTGTTATAGTTTCTTCTTGGATTGATCCCTTGATCATTATGTAGTGTCCTTCTTTGTCTTTTGTAATATTCTTTTTATTTTAAAGTTTATTTTGTCTGATATGAGTGTTGCTCCTTCAGCTTTCCTTTGATTTCCATTTGCATGGAATACCTTTTTCCATCCCCTCACTTTCAGTCTGTATGTGTCTCTAGATCTGAAGTGGGTCTCTTGTAGACAGCATATATACAGGTCATATTTATGTATCCATTCAGCCAGTCTATGTCTTTTGGTTGGAGCATTTAATCTGTTTACGTTTAAGGTAATTATGGATATGTATGTCCTTATTGCCATTTTGTTTATTGTTTTGGATTTGTTTTTGCAGGTGTTTTTTCTTCCCTTCCTCTTTTGTTCTCTTCTGCTGTGATTTGATGACTAACTTTAGTGTTGTGTTTGGATTCCTTTTTCTTTTTTGTGTGTGTATGTATTGTAAATTTTCTGTTTGCAGTTACCATGAGGTTTTGATATAGCAGACTGTATATAAACAAGATTGTTTTAAGTTGCTGGTCTTTGAATTTCAAATGCATTTCCAATATCCTACATTTGTGCTCTTCTCTTCTCACATTTGCTAGTTTTGATATCATATTGTATGCAGATGATTTCCTATCTTTACTGTATGCTTGCCTTTACTGGTGAGCTTCCTCATTCATAATTTTCTTATTTCTAGTTGTGGCCTTTTCTTGTCTGCTAAAGAGAAGTTCCTTTAGCATTTGTTGCAAAGCTGGTGGACTCCTAGAGGGCTCATGCAAATGCGTACTCCCCAGAACTACCACCACCAGTGTCCTTGTCCCCACAGTGAGCCACACCCATGCCCCCGCCTCCACAGGAGACCCTCCAATACTAGCAGGTAAGTCTGGCCCAGACTCTTATGAGGTCATCGCTTTTTTCCCTGGGTCCTGGTCTGCATGAGGCCCTATGTGCACCCTCCAAGAGTGGAGTTTCTGTTTCCCCGTCCTGTGGAATTCCTTCGATCAAACTCCGCTGGGCTTCAAAGCCAGATTCTCTGGGAGCTTCTCCTCCTGTTGCCAGACTCCCAGGCTGGGGAGCCTGACATGGGGCTCAGAACTTTGGCCCCATGTGGGAGGACTTCTTTGGTATAATTATTTTCCAGTTTGTGGGTCGCCTAGCAGCGTGTATGGGATCTGATTTTATCGTGCTTGTGCCCCTCCTCCCATCTTGTTGTGGCTTCTTCTCTTTGGATGTAGGTTATCTTTTTTGGTAGGTTCCAGAATTTTTTTTCGATGGTTGTTCAGCAGTTAGTTGTTATTTTCATGTTTCTGTAAGAAGAGGTAAGCTCACATCCTTCTACTCTGCCATCTTATCTCTGGACCAGAACTAATGGAACTTGAATTAACTGCTGATAGGAATGTAAGATAGTACAACCACTTTGGAAAATGGTTTGGAAGTTTTTTAGAAAGTTAAAAATACACATACCATAGGATCCAGCCATTCCACTTCTAGAAGAGAAATTGAATATGCATATAAAGACTTACACATGAATGTTCACAACAGCTTTATTTGTATCACTCTCAGACTGGAAATAATCCAAATTTCCATTAACAGGTGAATGAATAAACAAATTGTGGTATACCAGTCAATAGAATACTACTCAGCAATAAAAAGCAATAAACATTCAGAAACACTGATGACTCTCAAAATAATTACGATGAGTTAGAAAAAGTAGACAAGAAGAATGTGTACTCTGTTTCCATTTATAGAAAAATTCTAGAAAAGGCAAACTAATCTACAGTGACAGAAAGCAGGTCAGTACTTGCCTGGGAATGAGGGCATAGAAAGTGAGGGGCAGAAGAAAGGAAGTACAAAGGAACATTAAGTAACTTTTAGAGGTGATGTTCATTATCTTATTTATGGTGATGGTTTTATAGATATATACTTATATCAGAACTCATTCAAACTTTATCATTTAAATATGTAATGTTTATTGTATGTTAAGCATACCACAGTAAAGTTATTAAAACTGCAGATTTAGTCATCAAAGCCACTGGTGAGATAGGTGGTTTCGAAAGCCAACAACAAATGAATTTACTTCATACATTTGATTACAGAAACATAAGAATGTGTACATCTGACAATACGCCAGCAAAAGAGCTGAAGGTTATTGGCAGTGTGATCAAAAGTATTTGCCATATTTATGTCACACAATGTGTTAATGTCTTTAATGTATGAAAAGAGTTTAAAGTATGAACATGAAGTAGAAAATTAATTAAAAGGCATAAATGTGCCAAATCAGCAGAAATAAAACAGAAATCATCAATAAGCATATTTTAGAAACTGTACCTCAATAGTTGTAGAAATTCATATTTTAAAATAAACCATTTCTCATATTGTCAAATACGTAAAAAAAAAAAATAATAATGTTAATACTGAGTCTTGTCTCCACAAAGAATATTTGGTTGTTCCCACATATTGTGGGGAAATTAGTACAAACTCCTAGAGTTTCAACTGTCAGTATATTCAAAATCCTTAAAACAGGCCCTGATCAGCAACTCCACTTCTATAAAATTACTCCAAAAAAATCATTATGGATATGTCCATGTACAAAGATTTACTAACAAATACATGCTGTTAATATTAGGAAAGAACTTAAGGACCCAAAAGTAAAAGATTGATTGAGAAAACTGTGCTGCGCCCTTAAGACGGAATACATTGCTGCCTCGCGTTTCTTGATATTCAAATAACACAGCAAAATGTTTGGAGTGCAGGTTTTGAATACAGACAACCTGTGACACCACTAACTGCTTTCACACCTTCCTTATGAGGCATAAGTTGTTTAGGGTACCCAAGTCTCAGTTGCTTGTTGTTTAAAGATGGTGATAATTATAGCCATCTACAGGCTATAGCCTTATCTACAGGCTTCTACTGAATATTATACAAGGTAATGGGTGGAACATTTGTAGTCCAGTGCCTGGCCCTGGTAGGGTTCATGAATGTCAGCTATTATCATTAAATGAAAATGTTTAAAACAGTATTTTTTATTTTTGTAAAAAAGTATACACATATGTTAATAGTAGTTAACTCTGAGTCTTGGACCTATACGTAATTTTTAGATTCTTCTTTCGTCTGTTACTTAATTTTACAATAAACAAGTGTATGTCATTTAAAAATTAATGAAGACAGATTTTTATAAAATTACTAAAATAATTTCAATGAAGATTAATAATGTTTAATTTGGAGTATTTGGGACTATGAGTCATTTTTAACATCTTTATATTTTCAAATTTGCTACATTTATAAATAGAAAAAGACAGTAAATAGATTTCTTGATACTTTAAACATTTAACTTGAAAATGTACTTAATTGAAAAAATTATGCTTTTATTTTATTAAACAGGTACATTTGTTAAGTGTAGTAAAATAAAAAGCTATATTTATTAAGTTCTCCAAGAGAGTAAGGCACCTTCTTAAAATTGTGAATTTTCATTCAATATAGTATTGTGAATTGACTTTAATATATAGTGATCAAACTATATTTCCTCTGAACTTGTATAGTTTCCTGAGATAATTTGGAAAGATCAAGGTCCACTTGCCAATGACCTTGTTTCCTTGTTTGTGAAATAGGGAAAATGAATCATCTTAACTGCTGCCACAGGATTGTTGTGACTCTCATATAATAGAATATGGAGAAGGGTCCTGATAAAAGAAATATCTTGTGGAAATACAAAATATTTTTATTATGAAAATCATCAAGTATTTGTTGCATATTCTTTTAATAAGTTGAAAGCATACTAAAAATTATTAATCAAGAACAAATATAACCCTATCTGGTAAATATTAGCTTCAATAACAAAGATAAAAACATACAATGACTAAAAATGGATGGAAGTATATTTCTTTCTCATGCAAGTTCGACATCCAGACTGGAGGTGTGGCTTAATGACAACAAGATATTCAGTGGTAACAGTGCTGTCCATGTTGGTGCTTCGCTATCCCCTAGCATACAGCCTTCCTCTGCAGGGTCATAGTTGTCCCCTGCCTTGTTTGGCTTCTAGCTTGTGTGAAGAGGAAATAGAGAAATCCAGATCAAGCAAAAATTGCTTGTGCTCATATTTTATTAGCAAGAATTTAGTTGAGTGACCATACATAGCTACAAAGGAGGCTGGGCACTGTGGTCTCAGTTGGGTTGCGCTATATAACCAGGAAGAAAGGTACAACAGATTTAGAGGGCACAAGTAACAGTCAAATGTATCACCCTACACAGCACATCTGGCCACTTGAAACCAATGAATCTAGCAATAATACTTGAAGTAATTTCCTGGAATTCATGATTAAATTTGCTTTACGCCTAAGTCATGCTGTTTATCTTCTTCTGTGTGTGGATGCTCTTTATTCTACAAGCTATATTTTAGTATAAGACAAAAAGAACAATTTTGACAAGTCTTCTGCATTTTACAGGGATTTCACCTCTTCTAGTCGCAAAAGAACTCTGCCCCATCATCACATTTCTTGCTTGTCAATAGCTCCCTGTGTGAAACTGCACAAGAGCTAAAAAAGAAATTAATGTTCTAAGTTGGGTAACTTTGATGGCGTGTGTAAGGAATAGAGAAAAAAAAAAGCGAGAGAGAAGAGAGTGTTTGAGCTATTTCAGAGAAAAACACATTTTATACAAAAAGCCTGTAATGTAGCTTAAAGATTTGGCAAAATGCCCACAAGGTAGCTTAACATGCTTTAGTATTGGGAGGTTGCTTTAATACTGCTCATGAGGAAGCAATTCCTTTGTTAAAGGGCTTTCCAAGTGAATGAGTCTGCCCTGTGCTTACCTTAGGAGGCCTTCCATTCCTAGGAACTCATGTTAATTGCTTAATGCATGCCTGGAGACAGACCTAACCTTGATTTCTCAAGGAAAGAAAAAAAAAATTTAACCTTTGATTTGAAAAATGAACTTAATAGATCAACCCATTAAGCCTTTCGTTATTCTTAGGTATTATTGCCAGGATTAGGAATAACCTCACACTATTTAAAATTCCGTCCGTTTCAAGAAGCATGTGGTTTGGGACAGAAGGTCTCCAATCTATCAAAATTTCCATGGCTGCTGTAAGGCTGCTGTAAATTACTTTGGGCAGAAAGGTGGTAGCCGACAAAGTTCCTGTGAAATACATCATTTTAAATGTCATGGAGAGAATCAGTAATCAAGGTTTGTGACGTAAAGTTTCTTTTAGCAGATAGAAGAATGAAAAGAGGCTCTATAAATTCCCTAAGGTCTCCTGTCTGATCCCCACAAAAGGATTAATAGTAAGTGAACTGGATGAGGGACCTGAAAAGATTACAATAATTCCTTCATGATTTGAAGCATGAAAAATAATGGGAAGCTATAAGAATGTGTCAGGGTCATTAAGCAACTGTTTCAGAAATTGTCAAAAATAAGGGTGACAGGAAGTCATCATATTGAGAGATCAGATGTGCTTTCTAAAAGTGAATGTTTTGCAAAAATATAACACTCAAAAAACAAAAAAGACACAAGAAAACTCTGGGAGGTGTTGGATAGGTCTATTATCTTGATTGTGCTGATGGTATCACAAGTGTTTGCCTATGTCCAAATTTACCAAATTATAAACATTAAGTATGTGCAGTTTGTATATCAATTATACTTCAATACGCTATCGAAAATATAACATGCAGAAAAGTACACAAACCTTAATGGTACAGCATGGTACGATTGCACTAAGTAAACACCTCCATATAACACCACTCAGATCAAAAAGTACAACATTACCAACACCTCTGAGGCCCCACTCATGCCCACTTCTACTAAGTGCCATTATGAAAGTAAACATCCTGATTTCTAGCACCTTAGTGTCGCCTTGTCTTGACCTCTACATAATTACAATTATATGGTGTATACTCTTTGCCCAGCTTCTTTTGCTAAATATTATGTTGATGCTCATGCATGTTATGGAACATGGCAGTAATTTAATTCTTCTCACTGCCATATAGAGTTCAGTTGTGAATATTCCTCAATTTGTTTATTCTTTCTAGAGTTGATGTGCATTTAGATTGCTTCCAATTTAGAGATCATATGAATAATACTGCTCTGAACACCTTTGTATACATACATACATTCCTTTGGGTTATGTACTTAGGAGTTGAATTCCTGTGTCATAGAGTATACATGTGTTCAGATCTAGAAGATAGTGCCAAGGAGATCTGCAAAGCAATTGTACCAATATAAACTCCGAGCCGCAGGATATGAATGCTCCGGTTACTCTACAGCCTCAACAGTTGTTGAAATTGTCAGGCATCTTAGTTTTCTGCATTCTGATTGGCATATGGTTATAACTCTTTTTTGCCTTTGAAGTTGCATTTAAAGATATAGTAAAAGATACTATATTTATAAATATATATATTTAAATTTGCATTTAAACATTTAAGGACATAAGAATAGGTTAATCTATATATGAGTTAGGGGCAGTAAATTAATTATATAAAATAATCAGTCATTGTAAATCGCATGCATTCATATATATAGAGAGAGAGAGAGAGAAAGAGTGAGAGAGAGATCTATATATACACATATATTTTTCCCCCTCTCTTTTGATATATATGAAGAGATTGATTTTAGTTGGTGGCTTACTTACATGCTTTATCATAATAGCAATTTATTCATTTTAGTAACTGTTTTATGACCTTCATTATCCTTTTTTTTTTTTTTTTAATGGTACGTGGGCCTCTCACTGTTGTGGCCTCTCCCATTGCGGAGTACAGGCTCCGGACGCGCAGGCTCAGCGGCCATGGCTCACGGGCCCAGCCGCTCTGCGGCATGTGGGATCTTCCCGGACCGGGGCACGAACCCGTGTCCCCTGCATCAGCAGGTGGACTCTCAACCACTGCGCCACCAGGGAAGCCCCATTATCCTTTATTTAGGAACCAAATGAAATATTTTCTACTTTTCCAATCCAGTGAATTGGTTATATCATAAAATAAAATAAAATCATTGAGACAAAGTTTAATAGCACATGCTGGGTCTCTATCACAAAATTTGGTTCAAGAAGTTTAGTTTCTTTTTCATTTAAGGAGTTGGGTCATTATGCTGCAACTAATGGGAAATTAATAGATTTTTAAAGTTCTGCAAGCAATAAAGATCTTACACCCCTGCATTATTATTATTATTATTATTTTTTTGCGGTACGCGGGCCTCTTACTGTTGTGGCCTCTCCCGTTGCGGAGCACAGGCTTCGGACGCGCAGGCTCAGCGGCCATGGCTCACGAGCCCAGCCGCTCCGCGGCATGTGCGATCCTCCCGGACCAGGGCACGAACCCGCGTCCCCTGCATTGGCAGGCGGACTCCCAACCACTGCGCCACCAGGGAAGCCCCCCTGCATTATTTTTAATTATTAAATATTATGGTTGATTTCCTTCAATGCTGATCTATACAACAAGGGTTTAATTTTAAATAGATGTAAATCATTAAAGCACAAGGAAAATTCAGCTTATTCCTAAAAATTGTTCAGAAATTAAAGTCTGTAATTTAAGACTCGTAGATATACTGCTAAAGAAGTAGTTGATATAAAAATTAAAATATCCTTGCATTTCACTATATTGAGAGAAGGGAGGTAGACATTAATTATCACTGTTAGCATATGTCTAGAAAAGAATCTTAGAAATAATAACAAGGGCTTCTTGAATTGTTTTTATCCTATGTTATAATGTAGTCTGATAATAAGGTGGACTAGTATATGCAGCCCTCAAATGATCTAAGGTTAGAATATCACTGAATATGGAAAATGGACCCACAGATTAGTACTCAATAGTATTCGTTTATCCTTTGAACAAATGGAGCAATTAGCCAGCAGTGCAATATTTTATCTGCTTTGTTAAGAACTAACCTCCAAACCTCTTGGTGTATACTTAAGTTTGGTCACAATGCTTTTCTCCTTGTATCATCTTTTCCCCTGTGACTCTGCAATTCCTGCCACTAGAGACAGAGTTTACTTTCTCTCTCTCTGACTTTGGGCTCAACCACGTGACTTGTTTTGGTCAGTATGTTTTAGAAGTGATGTAAACAGAGGCATGTAATCTATACTTCTTTGGTAGGGCTTACCTTCCTGCAATTCTGCCATCATAATGAGAAGAGACTGGATCTCAGAATAAACATACATTGAGTAAAATGGAGCAAGGAACCATATCCAGCAGAATTTGCAATTTGAAGCAGTCAGGAGAGAGCATCCAATTAGCAATCAACCTTTGTACCCATGAGTATGAAAATAAATGCCTGTGGTTGCATGCCACCAAGTTGGTTATGAAGCATTGTTGCAGCAACAGATAATTGATATAGTTCCTAAAGGCAGATACCATGTTGAATTCAAGTCTGTCCATAGCACCTATCCAAGTACATGTAGTAAGTAGTCTACAAATGATTATGAAATGAATATATGAAAAGATCTATTTTCAAAGCCTAAGCTTTGAGTACTTTTCTTCTCAGTATTTTATTATGAAAAGTTAAAGACAGGTAAATTGAAAGAACTGTATGGGGAACATCCATATACCCATGACCTGAATTTGCAAGCTGAACATGAACTTTCAGATGCCATTTATAATAACTAAATGAAACTAGCTAAACTAAAGAATCTAGCAGTACATTCATGTACTTTCCCCCCATAAATTATGGTTATCATATTGTCTCATCATTTCTTTGTTATATTTCTTAAGTAACTCAGAAAAGAAACAGATCAAGGCTAATGTGCTAAAGGCTGGCTGCTCCATGTATTAATTGAAATGCCTAAGACAAACTACACACGTATATCTCACGTACATGATACAACTAAGTGTACAGATTGGTAAGGATAGTTTCTGTTGTTCACTATCTGTCCCTAGCATAGTTCTCCTAAGAAATGCCCAAATTAATAATTTTAATGCAAGGAAGAGGGGATTCTCTTCAATGGAGTGTAATCGGGCTAGTTCAGCCATTTCTGGGCTTCCCACTAGATTTCGGGTCTCTTTCAGACCTGCACTAGAATTTAGGGGTGTTATGATGAAGGGAAAGAAGAAATTTACATTTCAGAGCTTACCACTGCATCCAAACGATGAAGTAAATACTTGTTTAGTAGTATATACTTTCATGTGTATAAAGCAAATTAAATGGATTATGAAGTTGAGGCAGTACAATTGGTCTGGATGAATCCCTCAGCACGCTGTGCATCTATTCCATGCTATGTGTATTTGTCCTTATGCTGTTGGAGCACAACAAACATGCATTTAAATCGTACTAATTCAAGTATGTACACTCAGGACAACTGAGAGGAATTGAGGGATGAGAGAGAGAGAAAGATAGTGCCAGTGATTCTTTTAGTAATTCTATTCATCCAAATGTGCCACAGAATAAAGGTGTAGTAGGAGTTATAAATCTGCTCTTCCTTTAATCCACCTCACCCCATCTCTGAATTCCTTTACTTGTGTAAACTTCTGTTATGAGAGTGATTCCAGTGTTTAAAAATACATATTTTTCATACAGTATGACTTTTAAATATAAGGCAACTGCTTAATCCGTTGCCGAACTGAGGAAAGAGAGATCTTCTAAAACTGGATGAAAAACTGTCAATGAGATGGAGTGTTTAGACAAAACCAACCCTTACAATCTTGAGATTGATCACAGGTAATTTTGACTTCAAATGATATCATGTTCACAGACTTTAAAATCTAACCCTCATGTTAGATTGATTTTAGTCCGCTGAGATGAGAATAAAACCTCTATCTCCCAAATGAATTACGGAATCTCCAATCTGTCATGGAAATAAGATTTTCTAAATTTTAGAATAAATTAATATTTATCAAGTACTGCTATTAATACACATATCATAGCTTTACTGTTTATCATCTGTAAAATAATTTCAGTAGTTATTTGCCTAATATTCTTATCTCTTCTACTAGATAGTAAGATTCTGGACATTTTTCTCTCTTTTCATCCCTCTTAGTATTAGCACATTTCAGTGCATGATCTTATAAATGAATGAATATATTCATTCAAACACCATCCACGACTACTTCCCTACTGGATCATATTGACATCCAAAAGGACACTACATGTAAACAGATACCTAACATTTGTCAATATGAATACTTTTACGTTATTCCAAATAAATGTAAAGTCAAAGTAACTATCCTGCCTTAAAAACAAAACAGGGAAAGTAATGTGATATAACAACCATGACACAGAGGAGATCTAATCTGATGAGAAATAAATCTTTTCCTACTTAATCCACTGAATTTTAAAGATTGACTTGGAAAAATGTAGAACCACAAGAAAATGCCACAGTACTATATAATGCTAACATGTATTGACTACTTAAAATAAGCCTATGAGGCAGGTACTATTGTTTTCCTGATCTTACAGATGAGAAAAATGTCATGAGAAAATAACTTTTCTAATGTGCTAGAATTTGAACCCAAGCAGGCTAGCTCCAGAGACTCTATATATAATCTATCATAGCACCTAGTGCCAGGTTTATGACACTGACAGGCTATATCTACACAAATGATTTTCCTTTTTTGCCCTGCTGGGAGTAAAAATTCTTACATGCACAAATAAGATTCTGAATATCAACTATCCTTTTGTGAAATATATTCCCAAAGCAATGTAACTGAACATGAAATAATAATGGAAAAAAAGAAAAACCTTTAAAAGCATTTTTTAATCTAACACTACATGAGAAAATAATGCACCAATCAGCAAAATATGTCCCCTGGATCGATTGTAGGCTGTAGAAGTAGCTTACCAAGAAAAGGAATAATTCCTTGGTACTAACAATTCATCAGTAAAGGTCTTATGAGTAAAAAAAGAAATACCCTTTATAGTATTGTACCCGTTTCATTGAAGTCCAGATAAAAATCTAAAAGTATAGATAGTCTTTCTAATCATGAATATTTCAAGCAGGCAATTGCTTCTTGAACCCATCTTCTAACTACAGTTTATCTGGAGGCATCACTGTCTCTTATGGTTTAGTATCCTTTGGACTGACAAAGACAGGCACCCCTGAAAATAATGAATACAGGGTGTATCTTGCCGATTACTTAGGAAAGGCCCAATCATTGTGTTTTCCTTAAATCTGGATGTGGTTCTACATTTTTCTGTGTGTTTTATTAAATTCATAGTACCCAGGGCTCATTCTAATGCAAAGACAGGGCTGGCTCTTCCCCATTTTCTCCCTTTCTCAGGTCTGTTTTTTAACTTTGCTCTGATGTCACCCCCTTACTATGTGAGCACCTATAGCTACTCAATAAATATTTATTGAATAATGAATAGTATCACAAAGAAACCCCCCCGCCCAGATCCCAAACTACTTTACATGCTGATTTTTTAGCTTTTGCACACTATCCATGATCACTTTCTGATGGGTCAAATTGACATCCAGAAGGACAATTTCAATACAGTTTATCTTCTGATTTTATTTGAGGCAATTTTAATGCAACCCAGAACTTTCCGTGGACTACACAGGTCCTTTACTACTACTACTTATAACTTAAAAACTATCACATGTAGCTGAAATCTGATTCAGGTTAACGTAGGTGATAAAGTTCTGTGGTAAACAAGTAGGGTGTGGTTTATTCCCCTATAAACTTAGGTTGAATAAAGAATGTATTTTTTATTTTACTCCTAGCCCTTCTGTTGAGACCCCTGGTATTTGGGTTTTCATTTTTATAAACTTTAAAAAGTTTTTTTTAATTAAAAATAATGAAATGTTTGTTTTACCTTAATTACAATATACAGTTAGAATTCATAAATACAATTCAAATATTAGGTAAAGGTACCATTTTAAAATGTTGAATGTTATTTCCACCACTTGCTTTTCAAATCATCAGTGCCTGAAATAACCAATCACCTGTATCAGCAAAGATACGCTTACACTGTAAAAAAGTTTCCACCATTAAAATACTCGAGCTTCGAAACTTCCAGATGGATGGTTTCCAGTTAGAAAGAGGGAGTACACATTACTTTCACAGGTAGTAAGAAAAGTGCCTAAAAAAGGATTTTAGCTAAGCCTATGTGGGTAGAAATTTCAGTCAAGAGAAAAGAAATCTAGTAAGAAAGATATTAAAGAGAAAAGAACAAACTTTGTTAATGCTGCAGGAGGTAGAAATAGAGTAGTTTTCCAAAACTTGGCATAAACAAATGTGTGTCACCAGATTATAGGGTGAACAGGCCTATCAAAAAGTCAATAAGAAAACACTTTTTTAACAGCTCCCATTGATGTGACCTAAGTTAGTAAAATTCAGGCCTAAAGATAAGATGACATTGGTTTTTCAGATGTGAGAAAAACTTTGCAACAACATGAGATCATTACCATAAAAGAGATTAAAGGTGATCTGGGGCAAATATGCCAGCAAAGCATATTGGCTGAGGGTATAGAATCTTGTGTTGGACTATCTGGATGTGATCCTGATTTTTCTACACTTTGCCTTCATATCCATGAGTAAATGGTGCAGCCTTTCAGGCTTCATACCAAATTAATAGAATTTTCCAAAAGGAATAAAGAAGTTGTACGTAAAGCTCGTGGGACAGTGTCTGTGCTACAGGACAACTGGAGTTACAGGTTTGAGATGGCAACAAGACTTACAAGACAAAATAGGCTTCAAGCTGATGCTACATTTACTTAGCTTGTTAGACATTACCTGTTATTGTTCCAGTTAGCAAACAGGTAATATACTATGTGAATGAGTGCGTACCCTCACCACAAAGGAAGGTACTGTTGATAATACATGAAAGTGAAGACTGCCAAAAGGATTTAAATTGTCCATTGAGTACTGAGACAGTAACTATATGTTGAGACTACTAAGAATGCTGTTTTTGCCTGGTAAGTTATCCATTTCCCCCTTCTTCTAGTAAAAGTACTGCATCTTTATTCCTGTCCTACCCCTAGGTTCTTCAGAACCACTTTTGTTGCTGTTCTTTAGATTCCATATATATGTGTTAGCATATGGCATTTGTTTTTCTCTTTCTGACTTACTTCACTCCATATGACAGACTCTAGGTCCATCCACCTCACTACAAATAACTCAATTTTGTTTCTTTTTATGGCTAATATTACATTGTATATATGTGACACATCTTCTTTATCCATGCATCTGTCAATGGACACTTAGGTTGCTTCCATGTCCTGGCTATTGTAAATAGAGCTGCAGTGAGCACTGTGGTACATTACCCTTTTTGAATTATGGTTTTCTCATGGTATATGCCCAGTAGTGAGTTTGCTGGGTCATACGGTAGTTCTTTTGTTAATTTTTTTTTTTTGGCGGTACGTGGGCCTCCCACCGCCACAGCCCCTCCTGCCGCGGAGCACAGGCTCTGGACGCGCAGGCCCAGCGGCCATGGCCCGCGGGCCCAGCCGCTCCGTGGCACGTGGGACCCTCCCGGACCGGGGCACGAACCCGCGTCCCCTGCATCGGCAGGCGGACCCTCAACCACTGCGCCACCAGGGAAGCCCTCTTTTGTTAATTTTTAAAGGAACCTCCATACTGTTCTCCATAGGGGCTGTATCAATTTACATTCCCACCAACAGTGCAGGAGGGTTCCCTTTTCCCCAGACCCTCTCCAGCATTTATTGTTTGCAGACTTTTTGATGATGGGCATTGTGACCACTGTGAGGTGATACCCCATTGTAGTTTTGATTTGCATGTCTCTAATGATTAGTGATGTTGAGTATTCTTTCATGTGTTTGTTGACAATCTGTATATATTCTTTGGAGAAATGTTTATTTAGGTCTTCTGCCCATTTTTCGATTGGATTGTTTGTTTTGATCATACTGAGCTGCATGAATTGTTTGTATATTTGGGAGATTAATGCTTTGTCAGTTGCTTCGTTTGCAAATATTTTCTCCCATTCTGAGGGTTGTCTTTTCATCTTGTTTATGGTTTCCTTTGCTGTGCAAAAGCTTTTAAGTTTCATTAGGTTCCATTTGTTTATTTTTGGTTTTACTTCCATTTCTCAAGGAGGTGGGTCAAAAAGGAACTTGCTGTGATGTATGTCATAGAGTGTTCTGCCTATGTTTTCCTTTAAGAGTTTAATAGTGTCTGGCCTTACACTTAGGTCTTTAAGCCATTTTGAGTTTATTTTTGTGTATGGTGTTAGGGAGTGTTCTAACTTCATTCTTTTACATGTAGCTGTCCAGCTTTCCCAGCACCACTTATTGAAGAGGCTGTCTTTTCTCCATTGTATATTCTTGCCTCATTTATCAAATATAAGGTGACTATATGTGCGTGGGTTTATCTCTGGACTGTCTATCTTGTTCCATTGATTTATATTTCTGTTTTTGTGCCAGTACCATACTGTCTTAATTACTGTAGCTTGGTAGTATAGTCTGAAGTCAGGGAGCCTGATTCCTCCAGCTCTGTTTTGCTTTCTCATTATTGCTTTGGCTATTCGGAGTCTTTCGTGTTTCCATACAAATTGTGGAATTTTTTGTTCTACTTCTGCGAAAAATGCCATTGGTAGTTTGATACGAATTGCATTGAATCTGTAGATTGCTTTGGGTAGTACAGTCATTTTCACAATGTTGATTCTTCCAATCCAAGAACATGGTATAACTCTCCATGTGTTTGTATCATCTTTAATTTCTTTCATCAGTGTCTTATATTTTTCTGCATAGAGGTCTTTTGCCTCTGTAGATAGGTTTATTCCTAGGTATTTTATTCTTTTTGTTGCAGTGGTAAATGGGAGTGTTTCCTTAATTTCTCTTTCAGATTTTTCATCATTAGTGTATAGGAATGCCAGAGATTTCTGTGCATTAATTTTGTATCCTGCTACTTTACCAAATTCATTGATTACCTCTAGTAGTTTTCTGGTAGCACCTTTAGGATTCTCTATGTATAGTATCGTGTCATCTGCAAACAGTGACAGTTTTACTTCTTCTTTTCCAATTTAGATTCCTTTTATTTCTTTTTCTTCTCTGCTGTGGCTAAAACTTCTGAAACTATGTTGAATAATAGTGGTGAGAGTGGGCAACCTTGTCTTGTTCCTGATCTTAGTGGAAATAGTTTCAGTTTTTCACCATTGAGGACAATGTTGGCTGTGGGTTTGTCATATATGGCCTTTATTATGTTGAGGTAAGTTCCCTCTATGCCTACTTTCTGGAGGGTTGTTGTCATAAATGGGTGTTGAATTTTGTTGAAAGCTTTTTCTGCATCTATTTAGATGATCATATGGTTTTTATCCTTCAGTTTGTTAATATGGTTTATCACATGGATTGATTAGTGTATACTGAAGAATCCTTGCATTCCTGGGATAAACCCCACTTGACCATGGTGTGTGATCCTTTTAATGTGCTGTTGGATTCTCTTTGCTAGTATTTTGTTGAGGATATTTGCATCTATGTTCATCAGTGATATTGGCCTATAGTTTTCTTTTTTTGTGACATCTTTTCTGGTTTTGGTATCTGGGTGATGGCAGCCTCATAGAATGGGTTTGGGAGTGTTCCTCCCTCTGCTATATTTTGGAGGAGTTTGAGAAGGGTACGTGTTAGGTCTTCTCTAAATGTTTGACAGAATTCGCCTATGAAGCCATCTGACCCTGGGCTTTTGTTTGTTGGAAGATTTTTAATCACAGTTTCAATTTCAGTGCTTGTGATTGGTCTGTTTATATTTTCTATTTCTTCCTGGTTCAGTCTTGGAAGGTTGTGCTTTTCTAAGAATTTGTCCATTTCTTCTGGGTTGTCCATTTTAGTGGCATATAGTTGCTTGTAGTTTCTCATGATCCTTTGTATTTCTGCAGTGTCAGTTGTTACTTCTCCTGTTTCATTTCTAATTCTATTGATTTGAGTCTTCTCCCTTTTTTTCTTGATGAGTCTGGCTAATGGTTTATCCATTTTGTTTATCTTTTCAAAGAACCAGCTTTTAGTGTTCTTGATCTTTGCTATCGTTTCCTTCATTTCTTTTTCATTTATTTCTGATCTGATCTGTATGATTTCTTTCCTTCTGCTGACTTCAGGGTTTTTTTTTGTTCTTCTTTCTCTAATTGCTTTAGGTGTAAGGTTAGGTTGTTTTAGATTTCTCTTGTTTCTTGAGGTAGGATTCTATTGCTGTAAATTTCCCTCTTAGAACTGCTTTTGCCTCTTCCCATAGGTTTTGGGTCATCGTGTTTCATTGTCATTTGTGTCTAGGTATTTTTTGATTTCCTCTTTGATCTCCTCAGTGATCTGTTAGCTATTTAGTAATGTATTGTTTAGCCTCCATGCGTTTTTATTTTTTACATTTTTTTCCTGTAATTGATATCTAGTCTTACAGTGTTCTGGTTGGAAAAGATACTTGATATGATTTCAATTTTCTTAAATTTCCCAAGGCTTGATTTGTGACCCAAGATATGATCTATCCTGGAGAATGTTCCATGAGTACTTGAGAAGAAAGTGTATTCTGTTTTTTTTGGATGGAATGTCCTATAAATATCAATTAAGTCCATCTTGTTTAATGTGTCATTTAAAGCTTGTGTTTCCTTATTTATTTTCACTTTGGATGATCTGCCATTTGGTGAAAGTGGGGTGGTAAATTCCCCTACTATGATTGTGTTACTGTCAATTTCCCTTTTTATGGCTGTTAGCATTTGCCTTATGTATTGAGGTGCTCCTGTGTTGGGTGCATAAATATTTACAGTTGCTATAGCTTCTTCTTGGATTGATCCCTTGATCATTATATAGTGTTCTTCTTTGTGTCTTGTAATAGTGTTTAAAGACTATTTTGTCTGATATGTGAATTGCTATTCCAGCTTTCTTTTGATTTCCATTTGCATGGAATATCTTTTTCCATCCCCTCACTTTCAGTCTGTATGTGTCCCTAGGTCTGTAGTGGGTCTCTTATAGACAGCATATATATGCATCTTGTTTCTGTATCCATTCAGCCAGTTTATGTCTTTTGGCTGGAGCATTTAATCCATATACAATTAAGGTAATTATTGATATGTATGTTCCTATTATCATTTTCTTAATTGTTTTGGGTTTGTTATTATAGGTCTTTTCCTTCTCTTGTGTTTCCTGCCTAGAGACGTTCCTTTAGCATTTGTTGTAAAGCTCGTTTGGTGGTGCTGAAATCTCCTAGCTTTTGCTCGTCTGTAAAGGTTTTAATTTCTCTGTCGAATCTGAATGAGATCCTTGCTGGGTAGAGTGAGCTTGGTTGTAGGTTTTTCCCTTTCATCACTTTAATATGGCCTGCCACACCCTTCTGGCTTGCAGAGTTTCTGCTGAAAGATCAGCTGTTAACCTTATGGGGATTCCCTTATGTGTTATTTGTTGCTTTTACCTTGCTGCTTTTAATATTTTTTCTTTGTATTTAATTTTTGATAGTTTTATTAATATGTGTCTTGGCCTGTTTCTCCTTGGATTTATCCTGTATGGGACTCTCTGTGCTTCCTGGACTTTACTGACTATTTCCTTTACCATATTGGGGAAGTCTTCAACTATAATCTCTTGAAATATTTTCTCAGTCCCTTCCTTTTTCTCTTCTTCTTCTGGGACCCCTATAATTCAAATGTTGGTGCGTTTAATGTTGTCCCAGAGGTCTGTGAGACTGTTGTCAATTATTTTCATTCTTTTTTCTTTATTCTGCTCTGTGGTAGTTATTTCCACTATTTTATCTTCCAGGTCACTTGTCAATTTTTCTGCCTCAGTTATTCTGCTATTGATTCCTTCTAGAGGATTTTTAATTTCATGTATTGTGTTGTTCTTCATTCTTTGTTTACTCTTTAGTTCTTCTAGGTCCCTGTTAAACGTTTCTTGTGTTTTCTCCATTCTATTTCCAAGATTTTGGATCATCTTTACTATCAGTATTCTGAATTCTTTTCAGGTAGACTGCTTATTTCCTCTTCATTTGTTTGGTCTGGTGGGTTTTTACCTTGCTTCTTCATCTGCTGTGTATTTCTCTGTCTTCTCATTTTGCTTAACTTACTGTGTTTGGGGTCTCCTTTTCACAGGCTGCAGGTTCATAGTTCCCATTGCTTTTGGTGTCTGCCCCCAGTGGGTAAGGTTGGTTCAGTGGGTTGTGTCAGCTTCCTGGTGGAGGAGACTGGTGCCTATGTTCTGGTGGATGAGGTTGGATCTTGCTTTCTGATGGTCACGACTGCGTGCATCTGGTGGTGTGTTTGGGATGTCTGTGTCCTTATTATGATTTTAGGCAGCCTTTCTGCTAATGGGTGGGGTTGTGTTCTTGTCTTGCTTGTTGTTTGGCATGGGGTGTCCAGCACTGGTGCTTGCTGGTCATTGAGTGGAGCTGAGACTTAGCGTTGAGTCGGAGATCTCTGGGAGAGCTTTTGTCATTTGATATTATGAGGGGCCCGGAGGTCTCTGGTGGACCAGTGTTCTGAACTTGGCTCTCCCAACTCAGAGGCTCAGACCTGACACCCAACCAGAGCATCTAGACCCTGTCTGCCACACGGCTCAGAAGAAAAGGGAGAAAAGAAAAAAAGAACAAAAGAAAGAAAAAATAATAAAGTTATTAAAATAAGAAATTATTAAAATAAAACATAAAAAAGTAATTTAAAAATAAAAACTGAGCAACCAAACCAATAAACATATCTACCAATGATAATAAGCTCTTAATACTAAACTAAGATAAATATAAAACTAGAAACAAATCAGATGCAGAAAGCAAACCCCAAGTCTACAGTTGCTCCCAAAGTCCACCACCTCAGTTTTGGGATGATTCGTTGTCTATTCAGGTATTCCACAGATGCAGGGCACATCAAGTTGATTGTGGACATTTAATCTGCTGCTCCTGAGGCTGCTGGAAGAGATTTCCCTTTCTCTTCTTTGTTTGCACAGCTCCTGGGGTTCAGCTTTGGATTTGGCCCCGCCTCTGCATGTCGGTTGCCCTCTGGCATCTCTTCTTCACCCAGACAGGAGGGAGTTAAAGGAGCGGCTGACTCGGGGGCTCTGGCTCATCCAGGCCGGGGGTAGGGAGGGGTACGGAATGCGGGGCGAGCCTGTGGTGGCAGAGGCCGGCGTGACATTGCCCCAGCCTGAGGCGCGCTGTGCATTCTCCCGGGTAAGTTGTCCCTGGATCACAGGACCCTGGCCATGGCGGGCTGCACAGATTCCTGGGAGGGGAGCTGTGGATAGTGACCTGTGATTGCACACAGGATTCTTGGTAGCTGTAGCAGCTGCCGTAGCGTTTCATTCCTGTCTCTGGTGTCCTCACTGATAGCTGCGGCTCGTGCCCATCTCTGGGCTTATTTAGGCAGTATTCTTAATCCCCACGCCTCGTGCACCCCAAAACAATGGTCTCTTGCCTCTTAGGCAGTTCCAGACTTTTTCCAGGACTCCCTCCTGCCTAGCTGTGGTGCACTAGCCTCCTTCAGGCTAGTGTTCACGCAGCCAACCCCAGTCCTCTCCCTGGGGTCTGACCTCCGAAGCCTGAGCCTCAGCTCCCAGCCCCCACCCACCCCAGCAGGTGAGCAGACAAGCCTCTCAGGCTGGTGAGTGCTGGTCAGCACCGATCCTCTGTGTGGGAATCTCTCTGCTTTGCCCTCTGCACCCTTGTTGCTGTGCTCTTCTCCATGGCTCCAAAGCTTCCCCCCTGCCAACACCCCATTTCCAGCAGTGAAGGGGCTTCCTAGTGTGTGGAAACTTTTCCTCTTTCACAGCTCCCTACCAGAGGTGCAGGTCCCGTCCGTATTCTTTTGCCTCTGTTTTTTCTTTTTTCTTTTGCCCTACCCAGGTACGTGGGGAGTTTCTTGCCTTTTGGGAGGTCTGAGGTCTTCTGCCAGTGTTCAGTAGGTGTTCTGTAGGAGTTGTTCCACATGCAGATGTATTACTGATGTATTTGTGGGGAGGTAGGTGATCTCCACGTCTTACTCCTCTGCCATCTTGAAGGTCGGGCAGTTGAGGTCATTCAGTTTAGCTATTTCTACTCTAAATATATTAAACTAAAAATTCTTAGTTTACGATGCTGTTAGACTGTGGTGGCCCTAATGCCTTGGTAGTCTGTGTAAGCTAACCTAAACCTAAGTGAGAGCCAATGCACTCTAAAATGCATTGAAATGAAACTGCAGAACAACCAATCACAAACAGCCACTAGGCTTTTTGAAATAAGGAAGCCACTTAAGCTATACCCAGTCAAGTAATTGCTTTGCTTTGCTTTGTTTCCTCCTCTTCCTTATAAAATTCTTGCCCTAGCTCCTGTATGTGGAGTGCTCTTAACCACTTCTGTTTTGGTGCTGCCTGATTGAAATTGATGTTTGCTCAAGTAAACACTTGAAAGTTTAATATACCTTAGTTTATTTTCTGAAACTTGTAACCAATTTGGCAGTTGTTGTCAGGCCCTGCCTGGTACCCCAGGCTTATATTCCGCTCTTCCAACATATGACAATTTGCCTCCTATCTTATGCTTCAAATTTTAGGACATAGTTTATGTGGTCAGAGTTCCTCAAGGAATGGTCCTTGACCAGCTGTATTAAAATCACGTAGGCTTCTTTCCCCCAAAATGCTACTCCTTGGCCTATCAGAGACCTATAGAAACAGAATATTTGGTGTGTAGAACCTATGAATCTGCATTTGTATAGGCTATCCAAACACCATAGTTTGAAATCTACTCCTCTGGTGACTTTTAAACCTGGTGCTTCCTAAAATCAAGAAGTTGGATGCTGAGCAAGAGCTGTAAACTGCCAGCCCGATTACAGATTGGATACCAATGTCCTCAAGTCTATCTGCATGGCTCCAGGTATCACATCCTCACTGGACACAAGTTTCCCCTGATCCTGCTGACCACTTTTTGGTCCCTTCCCAGTATCACGGTCACGATCTCAGACTCCCATGTGCTTTGGCTGTCAGTAATCCCTCTGCTTAATCCTGATCCCAAATCTCAGTGATTCTTATAGTCTCTACTAGCTCATTATGAACTTCTGTACATTCTTCCTTTGTGGTCTGGGGTAGTGAAATGATGAAATATTTCTAGGTGTGTGTGTGTGTGTGTGTGTGTGTGTGTGTGTGTGTGTGTGTGTGTGTGTGTGTGTGTGTGTGTGTGTGTGTGTGTGTGTGTGTGTGATTGAACTCTCAGCTTTATGGTCTGACAGTAGTGAGACAGAGAAGATTAAGAAGAGCCAGCATCTAAAACTAGACATACCCATTCCAACAGGGATATTCTAGAGGATGTTCTAATCTCAAGTGTTAGCTTAGATAGCAAATCCAAGCCCAGGGGAAAAAGGGGAACCAAAATGGAAATGCAGGGATGGTACTCCCTAGGAGAATTCTTTATTGAGGGATCCAACATCAAACTGTGCCGATTTCCTAGTGAATGGCAATCTTAATGGAGGAAACAACAGTCAATACTGGGAAATCAGGATTGACAGATTTGGGTATCATGAAATCTTATAAGTAGATAACAGTGCTCCAAGTATTAGTCTTTGGTTTAAGGGCAGAATTTCACCCAGCTGGAATAAACGTGGTATTTTTCTTTTCATTTTTATTTTTTAGCAAAGTTACCAAATCAGGAACTCACAAACAGGGAACCTCACCTTGGCTTATGATGTGGGGGCATATGTTAGAACCTACTGGAAGAAAGGATGACTTGATGGGCTGGAGCCTCCTAAATCCCTCCTGCTTCTAGTTAAGCCGGGTCTCACTGAGGCTGCCTGTCAGAATTATCTTCGGAGTATCTCTGTTGTTGTTATAGATCCAAGAACTATCTAATGAGAATCCCGTGTTTTGGCCTGGACAACTATGCATTTTAAAACTGCACAAGCAATTCATATGAACCACCAGGGTAAAAGCTACAGTCCTAGGAATCAGAGTTAGGCTGAACCTGAAAGGGGGTGGGGCAGCAGGTAGTGGGGGACAAAAGTGGCAAGTGGATGGAGGTACTGGTCCAATCAAAACAGGCTTCTGGTGTCCATACGTTTGTTCTCTACATCTGTGTCTCTGTTTCTGCCTTGCAAACCAGTTCATCTGTACCATTTTTCTAGATTCCACATATATGCGTTAGTATACGATATTTGTTTTTCTGACTTCACAAGGAACTCTACTTCACTTTGCTGTACAGTAGAAACTAACACCACACTGTCAAACAACTATACCCCAATTAAAAAAAGAAAAAACAGGCTTCTGGCAAAGTGCTGTGTGGAAAGTTAACCCTTAGAAAGCATGAGCATTTCCTCTTTTCTAGTCCACGTACTTCTTAGGATTATAAAGTATGAATCAAAAGAGCTCTGCATTACATTCCAAAATTATGGGAACCACTGCTATCCCAGGAAGGGGGAGCCTTTTCTGCACCTTTGCCTTTTTCCTTCTCCACCAAATACAGGTTACCTTGACATGCAGAAGATTTTATTTATAACATATGGACCACTAGGCATTTAGGTCCAGTATTCAAAAGAATTTCCTACTATGAGAAATCCCTGAAACATCTAAAGAAAGTAATTTTGGCACTTTTCTATCATTCAAAAATTGTTAAGTGATTTGCTTCTCACCTCTCAGGTATATTACTTTAGATAAAGGAATTTCAATGGCAGCAATTCTTTCATAGCTGTCCAGAAAACCCATTATAAACAACCACAGGAAGGCAACCGTTATCTCTCTAAAAGTGAGAGTAAACACGAGGCTTAATTAGTTCATGTGCAGTAAACAGTTTAGTTTTGAAGGCAGAATCTAAAGTGAAGATTTGATTTCTCTCTGGTCATTTTGATCTCCCTGGTTGAAAGATATTACTGAGATAAGGAAGCATCAAAACGTACTGCCAGGTAATCAGAGTTGAAGGGATATAACTTTGTTGGGGAATTATTGTCTTAAATCTTCTCTGGCTCAAGATAGTAAAGCTGGGACCCCTTACAGGCTTTCTTCTGAGGAGGCTTAAACTAAGAATCAAGCCTGTAGGGACTTAGGAGCCAAATGGTCAAAAGCAAAGATTCAGTTGGTAATTAGGTGCTTGGGATTCAGATCTGTCCACCAAGTGAGGATAAGAAGGCAAAATTTGTTATACTGCTTCTAAGTTTCAAAGGTTATGTCACTTTGTGATGATGTTTGTGACATACCCAAGATCATTATCATGGTAGAAAAAGACAACCAGTTCTGAAACAGGTTTGAGCAGCAGAAGCACCCACCACGGATTTGGGACTAGAGAGGACATTACATCCCTGATGCCAGGGTAGCTTAGGGTGAGAGCTTAGAAGCGCTAATTGGCTCACTGTTTACTGAGAGATGTGCCCCTTGTTGGAATCTACACTGGGACTAGTAGAGCACTTGAAGGCACAGCCTTTTTGTTTTGTTCAATGTAAGTAATTCTGAGAAAGATGATTTCAGGACAGGTGTAAATATCTAAAGCTGCAGTTTTTTCCTAACACCAAGGAATCCATACTGCTTTGGGATTAAGTTGAAAGTCAGCTGTCTTGTACCAGTACCTTATTCAGTTATCTCTTTAAATAACCAAGACAGACATCATTTTTCTTCACTCACCCTTTTCCAAACCTGAATAGACAGCCTCCATAAGAAATGATACCTCCCTAGAAAATATTAACCTCAAGGTGCAATATTTTGTCCTTGGAAACAGTAAAAATATACACAAGGAAGGAACAGGCCTATAACAAGAGAGCTAACTATCATTTCAAATCTGCAGACTAACGCTTTCACCTCTTCTCCTTATTCCAGACAACTGCTGCATACAGGCAAGTATAGGAAGTGAAAAAAGTAAAATTTCCACAGAAACTTTGTTTCTAGTGAACCTGGAAGGGGAAGATGATCAGCCCTGGGTACACCACTGACCCAGCTTGGCTCAATCAGGGTCTCTTCCTTGGGAGTTTGGAAGTCAGGCTGAGAAAAGGAATGGATTCACTTGCTAAACCACAAAGTCAGGAACTATGAGTTGTTTACAGCAAATCATCCACCACGTTTCTTTTTCTCTAGGAAAAAAAAGGGAAAGCCTATCTCAGAGGGAAAAACAAAACAAAACAAGCAGACAAGCAAAGAGTAACAAACAAGATGTGCAGAAGGAATCAGGAATCCCAGGAGAATTTGTTTATAATTCATTCCTGAGTCCTGAAAAAACCCTTGCCTTTAAAGTTCACTGAGATACCTCCGAATCCTGCCATTAAATATGACTTCCACCTTTTGTAGGTGTAGACTAACTGGAGTAAGTTTCCCTGACTAGCAATAGGAACCTTTACTAATATAACAAGTTAGAAAAAAGAAACTGCTAATAACCAAAAATACAAAATTCCTGGTAATAATAAACTTAATGAAATATTTTAAATGATATGGGATTTTATATCTAAAAATATAAATAATTACTAAAAGATAAGAGATACGAGACTTCCCTGGTGGTGCAGTGGTTAAGAATCCGCCTGCCAATGCAGGGGGCATGGATTCGAGCCCTGGTCTGAGAAGATCCCACATGCCGTGGAGCAACTAAGCCCATGTGCCACAACTACTGAGCCTGTGCTCCAGAGCCTGTGAGCCACAACTACTGAGCCTGCATGCCACAACTAATGAAACCCTTGCACCTAGAGCCCATGCTCTGCAACAAGAGAAGGCACCGCAATGAGAAGCCCATGAACTGCAATGAAGAGTAGCCCCCACTTGCCACAACTAGAGAAAGCCCGTGCACAGCAACGAAGACCCAACACAGCCAATAATAAATTAAATAATAATAAAAAAAATTGAACTCTAGGGAAAATAAACTATTTAAAAAAATTATAAACAAAAGAGATACGTGAGTGGAAAGAGAATCTCTTCCTAGATGTAAAAGAATCACATAAAGACATAAATTCTCCTTTGCTTAAATTATAAATGTATTTTGGATCCATTAGGATTTTTTTTTTAACTTGACAGGATGATTCCAAAGTTTTTTTCTGAAGAATGAACAAAAAAATTAAAAGGAAAGAATAAGGTAATTTCCAGTGCCTAGTATTGGAATGCATTTTAAAAATGACAATTTTTATAATACTGTGTATATGTGCAGGAATACAGACATCCTTAAAAAACTTAGACAATCCAAAAACAGACCAAGCTTTATCTAAGCACTTACTATTTGATCAAGAATGGTCATTTAATAAGTAAGTCTTGGATAAATTATTCTTTTTGGAAATATAAAATTAGTATATAGGTTCACCTGTACAACAGTATCAATCCCAAGTAGATTAAATACAGAAATGCAGTTGAAAACCACACACACTAAATAATTATAATAACGTGTGGGTAAATATTAATTTGATCCCTGGTCAATGAAGGCCCTTATAAATATATTTTTTAACTAGTATACGTGACTATGTAAAGACTTAAAATGTCTTTATCTTAAAAATAAACATGAGCAAAAATAGATACATTGGGAAAAATACTCTCCAATTATACAGCAAAGTAGGTCATAATATTGTTATATAAAAACACTTAAAACTAATAAAAGGACATGAACTAGGAACTTTATAATGAAAAATAAATAAGAAATATTAATAAACATGCAAATTCACAAAGTGTCCAAGAAAAGTAAATTAAAGCAACAATGAAACGCCACTGACCAAAATTTTTTGTTCATTTATTTGTACTGTAATGACAGTCAGTGTGTTGGCACTTGTATATACCACCAAGAAAGAGTAAAGTACAACCTTTCCATCAAACTGCTTTCCAAAACATATCAAAACTGCTCAGAGCCTAACTCAGCTATTTAACTTTGGGAAGTTATCCTATGGAAATCATCAGAAATATTCTAAGGACGCCCCTGGTGGCACAGTGGTTAAGAATCCACCTGCCAAGGCAGGGGACATGTGCTCGATCCCTGGTGTAGGAAGATCCCACATGCCGCAGAGCAACTAAGCCCATGCACCACAACTACTGAGCCTGTGCTCTAGAGCCCATGAGCCACAACTACTGAGCCCGCATTGCCACAACTACTGAAGCCCATGTGCTGTAGGGCCCGTGTGCCACAACTACTGAAGCCCATGCGCCTAGAGCCCTGCTGTGCCACAAGACAAGCCACCGCAATGAGAAGCCCACGCACGGCAAGGAAGAGTAGCCCCCACTCGCCGCAACTAGAGAAAGCCCACATGCAGCAATGAAGACCCAATGCAGCCAAAAAAAAAAAAAAAAGAAATGTTCTAAGATGTAACCGTAAGGATGATCATTGCAGAAAGTTTTACTACATGAGGTCAGTAAAATATACAATAATGGTAGGAAATTGATCAATTAAATTGTTAATTATAATTGCAATGAATACTGAGCAACAATTAGATTATCAAAGCATAATAATGAGGAATATCTTACAATATTATTAGAAGTGGTGAAATATAACATTCACAGTAATTTATAATGGTTTAAATTATGATGTTGTTTAATATAAATAACTAGAATTATATAGACCAAAATAAAAAGTTCTAGATATATTAGGTTGGTGAGATTTTTATTTTATTCTTTATAATTATCAAATTTTCCAGAAAGAAAAAAAACTGGAAAAAGTACAATCCATGCTAATAGGAAAAAAAGTAAAAAACAAAGTGATAATAATATCAACAATATAAAACAAAAATTAAAGAAGATAAAAGAAGGCAGAGAAAGTCATTCTAGACAGAAGACCCATGTGCAAAAGCACTAGAGTGGAAAAGAGTTTGAGATGTTCTTGGAACTCCCAAGTAATTCCGTGTGGCTAAGTCACAGGCTATATAAGGGCTCAATTCTTTTTTTTAAACTTTTTATTTTATATTGGAATATAGTTAACAATTTGTGTTAGTTTCAGATGTACAGCAAAGTGATTCAGTTATACATATACATGTATCTATTCTTTTTCAAGTTCTTTTCCCATTTAGGTTATTACAGAATATTGAGCAGAGTTCCCTGTGCTATACAGTAGGTCCTTGTTGGTTATCTATTTTAAATATAGCAGTGTGTACATGTCAATCCCAAACTCTCAATCTATCCCTCCCCCCACCCTTCCCCTCTGGTAACCATAAGTTCGTTCTCTAAGTCTGTGAGTCTGTTTCTGTTTTGTAAATAGTTCATTTGTATCAATTGTTTTTAGATTACGTATGTAGGCAATATCATAGGATATTTGTCTTTCTCTGTCTGACTTACTTCACTCAGTATGACAATCTCTAGGTCCATCCATGTTGCTGCAAATGGCATTATTTCATTCTTTTTAATGGCTGGGTAATATTCCATTGTATATATGTACCACATCTTCTTTATTCCTATTGATGGACATTTAGGTTGCTTCCATGTCTTGGCTATTGTAAACAGTGCTGAAATGAACTTTGGGGTGCATGTATCCTTTTGGACCATGTTTTTCTCTGGATATATGCCCGTGAGTGGGAGTACAGGATCATATGGTAGCTCTATTTTTAGTTTTATAAGGAGCCTCCATAGTGTTCTCCACAGTGGCTCTACCAATTTACATTCCCACCAACAGCGTAGGAGGGTTCCCTTTTCTGTACACCCTCTCCAGCATTTATTGTTTGTAGAGTTTTTGATGATGGCCACTCTGACTGGTGTGAGGGGATATCTCATTGTAGTTTTGACTTGCATTTCTCTAATAATTTAGTGATGTTGAGCATCTTTTCATGTGCCTCTTGGCCATCTGTATATCTTCTTTGGAGACATGTCTATTTAGGTCGTCTTCCGATTTTTTGATTGGGTTGTTTGTTATGATATTAAGCTGCATGATGTAAATTTTGGAGACTAATCCCACGTTGCTCGCATCATTTGCAATATTTTCTCCCATTCTGCAGGTTGTCATTTCATTTTGTTAATGGTTTCCTTTGCTATGCAAAAAGGCTTTTGAGTTTAATTAGGTCCCATTTGTTTATTTTTGTTTTCCATTACTCTGGGAGAGGGGTCAAAAAATATTGGTGCGATTTATGTCAGTGTGTTCTGCCTATCTTTTCCTCTAACAGTTTTATAGTGTACGGTCTTAATTTAGGTCTTTAATCCATTTTGAGTCTATTTTTGTGTATGCTGTTAAAGAATGTTCTAATTTCATTTTTTTACATGTAGCTGTCCAGTTTTCCCAGCACCATTTATTGAAGAGACTGACTTTCCTCCACTGTATAGTCTTGCCTCCTTTGTCATAGATGAATTGACCATAGGTGTGTGGGTTGTTTTTTTTTAAATTTTTTTGGCTGCACCTCATGGCATGTGGGATCTTAGTTCCCCGACCAGTGTTCGAACCCACACCCTTTGCAGTGGAAGTGCGGAGTCTTAACCACCAGACCACCAGGGAAGTCCCCGTGGGTTTATTTCTGGGCTTTCTATCCTGTTCCATTGATCTGTATTTCCGTTTTTGTGCCAGTACTATACTGTCTTGATGACTATAGCTTTGTAGTATAGTCTGAAGTCAGGGAGCCTAATTTCTCCAGCTCCGTTTTTCTCTCTCAATATTGCTTTGGCTATTCAGGGTCTTTTGTGTCTACTTAAAATTTTAAGATTTTTGTTCTAGTTCTGTGAAAAATGCAATTCTAAGGGATGTGGTTTGAAAAGGACCTTGTGAAGAATGTGTTAGTTTCCTACTGCTGCTGTAACAAATTGCCACACTCTCAGGTGCTTGAAACAACAAATTTGTTATTTTACAGTTTTGGTGGTCAAAAGTCTGAAATGGATCTCATTAGCTAAAATCAAGGTAGGCAGGACTGTGCTCCTTTCTAGAGGTTCTAAGGGAGAATCCATTTTCTTGCCTTTTCCAGCTTCTAGTGGCAAGTCACATTCCTTGGCTTGTGGCTCCCTTACATCTTCAAAGCCAACAATGGCAAATCAAGACTTGCTCACAATGCCATCTCTCTGGTTCTGACTCTTCTGCCTCTTTCATCCCCATTTATAATGACACTTGTGGCTACCTGAGACCCACTCAGATGATCCTGAATGATCTCTTTATTTGAAGGACAGCCAATTAGCAACCTTAATTCCCCCTTGCCATGTAGTATAATAATTCATAGGTTGTGGGATTAAGATGTGAACATCTTTGGGGGGAAGGCCATTATTCTGTGTACTAAACCCTGTTTCCTCTGGAGATAGGTTGATGGTGGGGAGACCAGTTAAAGGCTACTTTATCAACATAATGACAAATATTTAACTGGCTGGGAGAAAATGTTGTCTTACTGAGACTTGCAGAGTATGAAAGAATGGGTGGGGGGGTGGGGGGTGGTAGACTAACCAGAGGTACTGTCGCCTCACTCCTGTTCACAGGTTCAAATTGTGTGTTTAGGGCAATGCTTTGCATGTAGTAGAGGCTCAAGAGATACTTGCTGAATCATTGATTGACCTAAGGAATAATTCATTCTTCTCTTCTAAAGTTCAGTGATTTCTGCTCAAATTTCCTGGGTATCTACTGCCTGAACCCTTTACTTTAGCACTTGATCAAGCCTTAACATTATTTATTTATTTGTTTGTATTCTTCATTTCACCAAGAAAGTTGAAATATTATTCATTTATTGAGAACTAACTACAGTATTGCCCATGATCTAGTTTATCTGAGTGGTACTCTATGAACTACACTTTCAAAACCTGGTTTCATGAGCAAACTTTTACATGTAATGTGGATACTCCACGTTTACATAGCTGATTATTTTCTGCCATGTAAATAAGACTAAAATCTTTGTTCCCTTTTCTATTTTTATTGCCTCCAGGCCAATTCCCACATGATCATAAAGGCATTCATTGGGTGGGTTCTGAGTTTACTAGAATAAGAAAGGAAAGCATTCTCTGTATATTTCACATGAGTTGATCACCCCCTCCAATATCCTGTTATATTATCGGATTTTTTAAATAGTACAGAGTTTCTGCTCTGATAATTGCTACTGGATAGTTCCCTGCTATTTTCAGTAGAGGTGAACTCAACAAAGTATAAAAAGAGCAGAGCTCAGACTCTAAATCTTAGACACAGTATGTGAATATTAAAAATAAGTGGGCTATATGCCATTTGTTATCTTGGAAATTTTTGAATTTTTCCTGTAGTATCTTCTCATTGAGTACATACATATAATTTAATAATCAAACACATATAATCTTTTTTTAATTCATTTTTACAGGAGTATATTTGCTTTAGAATGTTGTGTTAGTATCTGCTGCTGTACGGCAAAGTGAATCAGCTATACGTATACATATACCCCCTTTTTTGGATTTCCTTCCCATTTAGGTCACCACAGAACACTGAGTAGAGTTCCCCGTGCTATACAGTAGGTTCTCATTAGTTATCTATTTTATACATAGTAGTGTATATATGTCAATCCCAATCTCCCAATTCATCCCACCCCACCCTTTCCCCCTTGGTATTCTTACCTTTGTTCTCTACATATGTGACTCTATTTCTCCTTTGCAAATAAGTTCGTCTGTACCATTTTTCTAGATTCCACATATAAGTGATATTATACGATACATGTTTTTCTCTTTCTGACTTCAGTCTTTATGACACTCTCTAGGTCCATCCACGTCTCTGCAAATGGCACAATTTCGCTCCTTTTTATGGCTGAGTAATATTCAATTGTATATATGTACCACATCTTCTTTATCCATTCCTCCATTGATGGACATTTAGGTTGTTTCCATGTCCTGGCAATCGTAAATAGTGCTGCTATGAACATAGGGGTGCACGTATCTTCTTGAATAATGGTTTTCTCCAGCTATATGCCCAGGAGTGGGATTGCTGGATCATATGATAACTCTATTTTTAGTTTTTTAATGAACCTCCATACTGTTCTCCATAGTGGCTGCACCAATTTACATTCCCACAACAATGTAGGAGGGTTCCCTTTTCTCCACACCCTCTCCAGTATTTATTATTTGTAGATTTTTTGATGATAGCCATTCTGACCACTGGGAGGTGATACCTCATTGTAGTTTTGATTTGCATTTCTCCAAAAATTAGTGATGTTGAGCATCTTTTCATGAAACAAGAGTAATCTTAATGGATTGTACACTAAAGCTGTATCAGGATTAGATATATCCATGACAAAGAAACAGCAGAGTCAAATTTATGATATAGCATAGATCTGAGGGTATGCCAAAAGCCAAACATGGTGTATGTGATTTTCCCTGTCTATAAAATAAACAGCAACAATGGAAGAAGTTCTGACTACTAGTCAGGAATAAATGTGGGTCCATTTCTGATTCTGCCAAATATAGAAAGAGGGACTGAACTAGATCTTTATGTTTTATTTTTTATTGAAGTATAGTTGATTCATAATCTTAGTTTTAAGTGTCCAATATAGTGATTCAGTATTTTTATAGATTTAAAGTTATGACAAAATAATGGCTGTATTTCATCGTTTATACATGATAGTTTGTGTCTCTTAATTCCATACCCCTATTTTGCCCCTCGCCCCTACCCTCACCCCACTGGTAACCACTAGTTTGTTATCTATATCTGATCCAGTTTCTGTTATATACATTCATTTGTTTTATGTTTGAGTCCACATATAAGTCATAACATACAGTATTTGTCTTTCTCTGTCTGACTTATTTCACTAAGCACAATACTCTCTAGGTCCATTCATGTAGTGGCAGTTTTCAGAATTTCATTCTTTTTTTATGGCTGAGTAATTTCCTTTGTGTATATATGTGTGTGTGAGTGTGCGTACTTACATACATACACATACCACACCATCTTTATCCATTCTTCTGTTGGTGGTGATTTAGGCTGCTTACGTATTCTGGCTATTGTAAATAATGCCGCTATGAATATTGGGGTGCATGTATCTTTTTGAATTCGTGTTTTTGTTTTCTTCAGCTATATAACCAGAGGTGAAATTGCTGGATCACATGATAGCTTTTTTAGTTTTCTGAGGAAACTCCATACTGTTTTCCATAGTGGCCACACCAATTTACAGTTCCACGAATAGTGTACTAGGGTTGCTTTTTCTCCACATCCTCAGCAATATTTGTTATTTATGTTCCTTTTGATGATAGCCATTCTGACAGATGTGAGGTGGTATCTCATTGTGGTTTTGATTTGCATTTCTCTGATGATTAGTGATGTTGAGAATTTTTTCATGTGCCTGACGAACATCTGTATATCTTCTGTTCATGTCTTCTGCCCAGTTTTTAATCGGGTTGTTTGTTTTTTTGATATTGGATTGTATGAGCTGTTTATATATTTTGGATGTTAACCTCTTATCAGTCATATCATTTGAAAATATTTTATCCTATTCAGTAGGCTGTCTTTTCATTTTGTCGGTGGTTTCCTTTGATGTGTAAAAGCTTTTAAGTTTAATTACATCCCATTTATTTATATTTGCTTTTCTTTCTTTTGCCTTAGGAGACAGATCCAAAAAAAATATTGCTATGATTTATGTCACAGAGTGTCATGTTCTCTTCTAGGAGTTTCATGGTTTCAGGTCTTACATTTAAGTCTTTAATCCGTTTTGAGTTTATTTTGTATATTGTATATAGTGTGAGTAAATGTTTCTAATCATGTAGATGTCCAGTTTTCCCAGCACCACTTATTCAAGAGACTGTCTTTTCTCCATTGTATATTCTTGCCTTCTTTGTTGTACATTAATTGACCCTAAGTGCATGGGTTTATTTCTGGGCTCTCTGTTCTGTTCCATGATCTATTTGTCTGTTTTTGTGCCAGTACCATGCTGTTATGATCACTGTGGCTTTGTAGTATAGTCTGAAGTCAGGGAGCTAGATACCTCCAGCTTTGTTCTTTTTTCTGGGCATTGGTTTGGCAATTCGGCATCTTTTGTGGTTCCATATAAATTTTAACATATTTTCTAGAACTGTGAAAAATGTCATGGGTATTTTGATAGTGGTTACATTAACCATGTAGAGTGCTTTTTAAGAGTATTAATTCTTCCAATCCAAGAGCATGAGATAGCTTTCCACTTCTTTGTATCATTTTCAGATTTCTTAATCAATGTTTTATAGTTTTCAGAGTATAGGTCTTTCACCTTCTTGGTTAAGTTTATTCCTAGGTATTTTATTCTTTTTGATGTGGTTTTAAACAGTATTGATTTTTTGCTTTCTTTTCTGTTACCTCATTGTTGAGTTTTGTCAAAAGCTTTTCCTGTGTGTATCAAGATGATCATGTGATTTTTTTTTTTTTTTTTTTTTTTTTTGCAGCACGCAGGCCTCTCACTGTGGTGGCCTCTCCCGTTGCGGAGCACAGGCTCCGGACGTGCAGGCCCAGTAGCCATGGCCCACAGGCCCAGCCACTCTGCGGCACATGGGATCCTCCTGGACCAGGGCACGAACCTGTGTCCCCTGCATTGGCAGGCAGACTCTCAACCACTGCGCCACCAGGTAAGCCCGATCATGTGATTTTTATACTTCCTTTTGTTAATGTAGTGCTTCACATTGACTGATTTGCGATACTGGATAATTCCACTTCATCATGGTGTGTGATCGTTTATATATATTATTGAGTTCCATTTACTAATATTTTGTTGAGGATTTTTGCATCTGTATTCATTAGAAATACAGGCCTGCAATTTTTTTGTAGTGTCTTTGTCTGGTTTTGATGTCAAGGTAATAATGGCCTCATAATATGAATTTGGGAGTGTTCCATCCTCTTTAATTTTTCAGAATAGTTTGAGAAGGACATGTATTAGCTATTATTTTGTCTGTTCTTTCCTAATTTAGTCTTGGCAGGTTGTATGTTTCTAGAAATTTGTCCATTTCTTCCAGGTTGTTGGCATATAACTGGTCATAGTATTCTCTTAGGATTTTTCGACTCTCTGTGGTATTGGTTGTTATTTCTCCTCTTTCATTTCTTATCTTGTCTATTTGGGTCCTCTCTCTTTTCGTCTTGATGAGCCTGCCTAAAGGCTTATCCATTTTGTTTATCTTTTCGAAAAACCAGGTCTTGGTTGCACTGATCTTTTTTGTGTTGTTGTTTTTGGGTTTTTTTTGCTCTCTATTTTATTTATTGCCTCTCTGATCTTTATTATTTCCTTCCTTCTGCTGACTTTGGGCTTTATTTGTTCTTTTCCTAATTCCTTTACATGGTAGATTAGCTTCATTATTTGAGATTTTTCTTGTTTCTTATGTAGGCCTATATTGCTGTAAACTCCCTCTTAGAACTGTTTTGCTGCACCCCATAAATTTTGGAAAGTTGTGTTTTCATGTTCATTTGTCTCTAGGTATTTTCCAATTTCCTCTTTGATTTCTTCACTGAACCATTGGTTTTATTATAAGCATATTGTTTAGTCTCCATGTGTTTGTGCTTTTCCTATTTTTCTTCCTGTAATTGATTTTAGTTTCATACTGTTGTAGTCAGAAAAGGATGCTTAATATAATTGCTATCATCTTAAATTTATTGGGACTGGTTTTGTGGCCTAGCATATGATCTATCCTGGAAAACATTCCATGTGCACTTGAAAAGAATGTGTATTCTGCTGTTGTTGGATGGAATGTCCTGTAGATATCTGTTATGTCCAACTGGTCTGTCGTGTCATTTATGGCCACTGTTTACTTATTGATTTTCTGCCTGTATCTGTCCATTGATGTAAGTGGGGTATTAAAGTCCCCCACTATTACTGTGTTACTGTTGATTTGACCTGTTATGGCTGTTGGCGTTTGCCTTCTATATTGAGGTGCTCCTATGGTGGATGTATATATATTTACAATTGTTATATCTTCTTATTGGGTGATCATCATGTACTGTCTTTCTTTGTCTCTTGTAACAGTCTTTATTTTAAAGTCTATTTTGTCTGATACAAGTATTGCTACCCCAGCTTTCTTACTGTTTCCATATGCTTGAAATATCTTTTTCCATCCCCTCACTTTCAGTCTGTGTGTGTCTTTAGCACTGAAGTGAGTCTCTTGTAACCAGCATATATAGGTCTTGTTTTCTAATCCAATCAGCCAACCTGTGTCTTTTGATTGGAGCATTTAGTCCCTTGACATTTAAAGTAATTATTTATAGATATGTACTTATTGCTGTTTTATTACTTATTTTCTGGTTGTTTTTGTAGTTCTTCCCTGTTTTTTTCTTCTTTTAGTTTCCTCCCTAGTGATTTTTTTTTTCTCCCTAGTGATTTAATGATTTTCTTTAGTGATGTGTTTGTGTTCCTTTCTGTCTTGTTTCTGTGTATCTATTGTAGGTTTTTGATTTGTGGTTACCATGGAATTCATCATATATGTTGGCCTATACCTATTTGTTTTAAACAGGTGGTCCTTTAAGTTCAAATACATTCTAAAAGATCTATGTTTTTACTTCCTTCCTCCACATTTTGTGGGGTTTTTTTTGAATTTTATTTTTTTATACAGCAGGTTCTTATTAGTTATCCATTTTATACATATTAGTGTATGTATGTTTTTGATGTCATATTTTACATCTTTATGTTTATCTCTTTACTGATTACTTTAGTTATACTTGATTTTACAATTTTTTTTCTCTTTTAATCTTCATGCTAGCTTATTTAAGTGGTGGATCCTCAGCCTTTATTGCATATTTGCCTTTAACAGTAGGATTTTTCCTTTCCTAGAGATATTTACTTCTTGTTATAGCCTTTTCTTTTCCACTTAGAGAAGACATTTTAACTTTTCTTTTAGGTCAGTTTTGTGAGAGATGTATTTGAAGTGAACAGAAGTCATGTCTTTCCTAAGGGTGTGCTAGCAGCTGTCACCTTGTTAGGAGGTGGGGCAGGAGATGGAGGGGCTAGTACGTCCCCTCTGCTCAGTGGCTGTCACTGCCCTATCAGGGGTGGGGTCTGGCCCCACATTGCTTGAGCAGAAGCCCTGATGTTCAGGTCCAAGCTCGCTCAGTTCCCTTTATGCATGTGCTTTCCCCCTCCCAACATTGGCAGCCTCGCCCCAGAGGGGTTTAGTGCTGGAACAAGAGGAGTGGGTGTTAATGTTTGATGAGGGTCAGGTCTTGGGTTGTGGCAGTCTAGCTAACGTCAGGAATCTGGACTGCCTCTGATGGGCCACCTGTACAATTGCCAGTAGTGGCTGCCCTCTCCCTGCTCAGATGCAGCTTAGGGTTTAAGCCCACCTCAGCATCTCACAGCTGAGTTTTTTTCTCAGTTGTGGCAGCCCTGGCTCCAGTGTGGAGCAGCAACATGAGGCAAGTGTTGCTAAAGCGTTTGGTCAGTTCAGGCTGGGCTCCATGATGATATGGTTGTGGAAAACCAGTCAGCCAGCTGAATGGCTTCAGTCTACCTTTTCTGCCCTGCTTTGGGAGCAACTAAGTATTCATGTTCTCCTCACAAGTGGAGACCAGACTTCCTATAGCCCTCCTGGCAGTCCCACCAGCCCTCCGTCCAGCCAAGGGGGCTTGTCTTCCCTTTGTAGGACCCCAGGGTTGGAGTGCCTAATATGTGGCTCAAACCACTCACTACCCAGGGAGGGTTTCTGCCCATGTAACTCCCTTTTTCCTCTGAGTTTCCCTCCCAGGGGACAGGTCCCAACCTGATTACTTCTCTTCCTTTCCTACCCAATTCTGTGTGTATCTTTCTTACAGCCTTGGTTGTACAGGGGTCTTTCTGCTAATCTTCACTTAGTTCTCAGTGAGAATTGTGTGACATGTAGATGTATTTCTGATGTGTTCTTGGGCAGAGGCGAGTTCTGCATCCTCCTTCTCTGCTATCTTGATTCGAGTCTTTGAACTGGGTCTTTAGACTAAGAAATGAATGAGTTCCTCAAAGGAGGAGTGATACATTTTACAGAATAGAAGAGGGCATCTGCCGAAGTCAGGATTGAAATGGAGAAAAGAAAAACATGAAAAAGTCAGAAAATGTTGAGAGTACTAAGATGATTGATATAAAAAATAATTGCAAAATATGTTTCAGATGATCGTAAAATATTTCATTCTTCTCTGTTTTCTCTTTCCCTCTCTCCCTTTCTTCTTTGCTTATCGAGAGACTGAGTTCAGGCCAGCCCTTATGCTAATTGCTGAAGACATAAAGATTGGATCTTTGTGGCAATGTCATGATTGAATAAGTAAAAACAGGTCTTTTATTTTGAAGTACAAATTAAGTCTTCGAGTAACAATTTATGCATAATAGAAGTTTACCAGTGAAGTACTATAAAATCTACATTGATATAACATATCCTGGAGATGCCTTTTTTTAAAGCCATGTAAAATCGTCCTTGCCCTATATGGACTCATATTCTAATAAAGGACCCAGGCATAAAATCATTTACTGTATACTTTAACAATTTTTAAAGAAAGATCAAGAGATAAGCAAGTAGAGAAAGAGAGAAGTAGGGAGGAAAAGCGTTCCTGGTAGAGATTATTTCCTGGAACTATTTTTGTAAGAAATAAAATTATAAATGTATCAAAAGCCATGATTCATGGAAGGCCTTGTATCTATGGTCAAAGTTATAACTTCTCCTAGAATAGCAGAAACCTTCTATTAAAGTTTTGTTTGTTTGTTTGTTTTTTGTTTTTTTTAAGCAGGATAATGGCCTGCATGTTGGTACAGGGATGGCAAAGTAAAACTGAAGCATTAACAAAGGCAAGATCTTGTTAAGAGCCACATCTTTAAACTTTTCATTTATTTATGTATCAATTCAACACATATTATTACGCACCCATTAGGTGCATAAGTTTATGTTAGGTTTTGAGGATGCAGCTCTGAGCAAATGAGAAACAATCCTGCCAAAATAGACCTTAGGATCTAGCAGGAAAACAGTCATTGAATCGATACATCCATCATTTATTTGGTACGTCAAGCATTGTTGTGTGTGCTAAAAAATATACTGAAGAAGACATAAAAAGTCTTTACTTATGGTGGGGGAGGCAGAGTAGAAAATGAAATTGAAATTTCAGGCATGGATAAGTGTTAGGAAGAAAACAGTATTGTGATAGAGATCACTGGGTTAGCTAGGAACCCAGTGATCTGGGTTCTTCTTTCATAAACCATAATTGGCTTAGATAAGAATTCAAAACGAGAATGAATCAGCCATGGAATTTTCAGGAAATAGAAACTATAGAGGTTGTGCTGAGACATCAGAAGGTTAGCATGCTAGAGGAATGGAAACAAGGTGTGGCTGGAATGTGGGAAGCATTGGGGGAGTATGAAGAAATAATTTTAGAGAGATAGACAAGGACTGAATAATATAGAGCCTTATATGACTGGGCAAAGATGTTGGAATATATTCTAATTATATTGGGAAACACAGAGAATTTGATTCCGTGGTGTAACATAATGTTATTTGTATTTGCAAGAGGATTGATTTGGGTGCTATGTAGTTAATGGAAATTACCAGAGGCAAGAGTGAAACAATCAAGAGACTATCAATCATTCTATTCCAGGCTAGAGATGACAGTATATTTGAACTGAAAAGAAGATGGAGAAAACTGAAAAAATTGGGGATATATTTTGGAGGTGGAATGAATAAAACTTTCTAATGTGAGGGAATGAGAAGCATGAATAATTTCTAGATGTTGTCACTTGAGCAACTGGGTGGATGGTTGTACCTCTGGCTGAGTGATAAGGGGAGGGATTGTGCAGACAGCAGGTTGATCTTGGGGTATGCTCCAGTAATCAAGAATATGTTACAGTTAAGAGTTTTTGAAAATCAAAAAGAAAACCTTAAAAGTAGTAAACGGTAAATAGACAGTTTGATATACAAATGTTTTGTCCAGGGACAAGTCAGGGTTGTAGACATGTATTTGGGGAAATGGTATTTAAAGTCTTGGGACTGAGTTAAATAATCTAAGAAGGGAGAGTAGGTAAGAATGACAAGGGAGGTCAAGACCAAGTCATGGAGCAACCAAACCAACATTTGAAGATTCAGTAGCAGAATCAAAGAACCTGCCTGTTAGTGGGGAGGAAAGGCTCTTAGAAGCCAAAAGGAGAAAGTATTTCAGAAATGGAAGAGTTAATATTTTGGTGAAATGTCGCTTAGTGAGGACTAGGAACATGGAGATTGTTGTTGACCTTGATAACAACAGTTTCAGTGAAGTAGAAGAGACAGAAAAGCCTTGATGGAATGGATTTGGGGAAGAACAGAAGGTGAGGAGGTTGAGACAGCAACTATAGATAACTTTTGGTAAAGTTTTCTATACCTGTATATTAGGGAAGAAATAACTGATGACACAGGAGAAAGAGTGTCTTCTTTCAAGAAGAAGATTGTTTAGAAAGCCAAGTGCGAATGGGTCAAGAGATCATGTGTAGGGTGTAGCATTTTGCCAAGCAAGTGCAGTAGAAGTACTGAGGAGCAAGTGAATTAGTGACGGTAAGGAATTTGTTATAATGAAGGACTCTGGAAACTATGCTGGATAAGAGGGGAAGTGCACTTACTTGAGGGATGAGTATGAGGGGTGTGATGGTGGGTACAGAAATATATAATACAAATAGAGTAGAGGTTTAGATGTAGTTAAGGAGTGATGGTGAGGGTACAGAGTGAGCTGGAAGGATTGGTGGTGGTGGTAGTCAGGGTTGTAATTACAGGATTATCACTGCACTGAGTGTTAAGAGGGATAAATAGAGGATATTGTAGGAGCATAAAGCCAGACAGACCTAGCCAGATTTGCAATGTCAGGAAGTCTTCCTAACATAAATATTGAAGCTGAGGCCATTAAGATGTGAAAGCGACAGTTACACGGAGTAAAGTGGAAAGTGTTCTATTTAAAAAGAAGGCCCTGCCCTATTAAACTGATGGAGAACTGGAACAGTTAATTAATCGATGAATTTGTTCACACAACACACATTTGAGTACCTTCTATGTTCTAGGCACTATTTTGGGGGTGGGGGGAGATATTACAATTGATGATATAGTCCCTGCCTGTGTGGAGCTTGCATTCTAGTGGAAGGAGTTAAAAAGTAGTTCTGAAAGAGGAGTAAAACACAGGGGCAGAAAGTGGTACAGCCAAGGATGCAGAGATTGGGGTAGCAGCATCATGGTGGACCTTGGATAAGGAGTAAGGCCTTTATCTTATGGGCAAAGAAAATGCACTGAAGGGATTTGGACAACGAGGGAACAGATTTGCATTTTTCAGTTATAAAAACTCTACATGATCATTATAACAGAAATCAAAGCAAAGAAGGTTAAACTAAAAACAAAAAAAAGATCCCCTCCTTTTCTGGTCTTCAACCACAAAAATACTACTGTTGGTAATTCTTTTGTTTCTTTACAAGTAGACACATAGACATACACATATATGTGCATTAGTTTCCAAACCATGCATTATACACACACACACACACGTATACTTGATACATTTTGAGTATTTTGTCATATCAACACATATAGATCTACCTCAGTCTTAAAAGAATTTATTTACTTCCAGTATTGTATCTTAATTTAACTTGCCATCTACTATCAGACATCTAGGTTGCTCCTTTTATTAAACCAGGTGTTAAATAGATCTGCAAAATTGTAAATCAAATTGTAAAACACTCTTCTCACTAATTTTGTTTCAGAAAAGTTATTTTTCATAAAGTGAGTTATTTATGTTAACATGAATGGGTTGGAAGATATTTACCTATGGGTTTGTCATGTTTCTGCACTTTCTTGTGAGTGGAGGCACTCACTCCCTTTGCTCTGGACTACTTTTTCAAGGATGTTTATGTGGTAAACAGCCTGGGAGACAGAGAGAATGTCTTCCTCAATTGCAAAGAGCAGTTATGCTTACTGTCCATTATTAAAAAAACCCGGGCTCCTAAACTCAAGGTTCCTCTCCTGTAACATGACTCACATTGCATGTGCTCATGTCATCTGGCACTCTTCATGTTGCCCTGTGGGAAGTGGCGCTCAGAATTGGTAAAAGAAAATTACAGTACTCTGACCACTATTAATGTGAGTTATTTCCTTTCTCATTTCTCTTTTGCCAGCATCCACAAAACTGTGGCAGGCTAACTTGTAAAAGCTCAGAGGCATCACAGCTCTAAACAGTTTATTAAACTATATCTCAGTTTCAGTTTTAATACTGTACATATTGATAGATATAACATACATATAGGCTTTTTATTCTCTCAACAAGTGTAAGGCCTGATACTCTAATTTTTAAAAAAAATTATTTTATATTGGAGTATAGTTGATTAACAATGTTGTGTTAGTTTCAGGTATACAGCAAAGTGATTCAGTTATACATATACCTGTATCTATTCTTTTTCAAGTTCTTTTTCCATTTAGGTTATTGAGCAGAGTTCCCTGTGTTATACAGTAGGTCCTTGTTGATTATCTAATTTAAATATAGCAGTGTGTACATGTCAATCCCAAACTCCCAATTTGTCCCTCCCCCTTAACATTCCCTGCCAATAACCATAAGTTCATTACATAAGTCTGTGAGTCTGTTTCTGTTTTGTAAATAAGTGCATTTGTATCATTTTTTTGATTCTACATATAAGCTATCTCATATGGTATTTGTCTTTCCTCTGTCTGACTTACTTCACTCAGTATGATAATCTCTAGGTCCATCTGTGTTGTTGCAAATGGCATTATTTCATTCTTTTTTACGGCTGAGTAACATTCCATTGTATATGTGTACCACATCTTCTTTATCCATTCTTCTGTTGATGGCCATGTAGGTTGCTTCCATGTCCTGGCTATTGTAAACAGCACTGCAGTGAACATTGGGGTGCTTGTATCCTTTCAAACCATGTTTTTCTCTGTATACATGCCCAGGAGTGGGATTGCTGGATCATATGGTAGCTCTATTTTTACTGTTTTAAGGAACCTCCATACTGTTCTCCATAGTGGCTGTACCAATTTACATTCCCACCAACAGTGTAGGGAGGGGTCTGTTTCCTGCACACCCTCTCCAGCATTTATCGTTTGTAGACTTCTTGATGATGGCCATTCTGACCAGTGTGATGTGCTACCTCATTGTAGTTTTGATTTGCATTTCTTCAATAATTAGCCATGTTGAGCATCTGTATGTCTTCTTTGGAGAAATGTCTATTTAGCTCTTCTGCCCATTTTTTGATTGGGTTGTTTGTTCTTTTGGTATTGAGCTGCATGAGCTGTTTGTATATTTTGGAGCTTAATCCCTTGTCAGTTGTATCATTTGCAAATATTTTCTTCCATTCTGTGGGTTGTCTTTTCGTCTTGTTTATGGTTTCCTTTGCTGTGCAAAAGCTTTTGAGTTTAATTAGGTCCCATTTGTTTATTTTTGTTTTTATTTCCATTACTCTAGGAGACAGATTTAGAAAGATATTGCTGCAGTTTATGTCAAAGAGTGTTCTGCCTATGCTTTCCTCTAAGAGTTTTATAGTGTCCGGTCTTACATTTAGATCTTTAATCCATTTTGAGTTTATTTTTGTGTACGGTGGTAAAGAATGTTCTAATTTCATATTTTTACATGTAGCTGTCCAGTTTTCCAAGAACCACTTATTGAAGAGACTGTCTTTTCTCCATGTATATTCTTGCCTCCTCTGTCATAGATTAGGTGACCATGGGTGCGTGGGTTTATCTCTGGGCTTTCTATCCTGTTGCATTGATCTATATTTCTGTTTTTATGCCAGTACCATGCTGCTTTAATGACTGTAGCTTTGTAGTATAGTCTGAAGTCAGTCAGGGAGCTGATTCTTCCAGCTCCATTTTTCTTTCTCAAGATTGCTTTTGCTATTCAGGACCTTTTGTGTCTACATACAAATTTTAAGACTTCTGTTCTAGTTCTGTGAAAGATGCCATTGGAATAAAGGCTTTTTAATATCATCAACCTTTTGTTAGAGTGCATGGGTTTCCTGATATCAAAAAAGTATATCAACCACGGCTACATAATACTTCATTATATTATTAATTTATTTACCCATTTTACTGATGGACATTGGATTGTTTCTTATTTTGGCAATTTTGAATAAACCTGCTATAAATATCCTAGTATGTTTTTCTGTTCACCTTTATTTTGAGAAGATATGTGGGGTTTACGCTATTATAAATGGTAATATTTTTTAACATTTCATGTTCCAGTTTTGCTGGTACATAGAAATATAATTGATTTTTATATGTTGACCTTACATATTATGAGCTTGCTGATACCCTTCTAGTCTCTGTTGATTATTTTACATTTTCTAAATAGATGATGATGTCATAGGAGAATTAGTTTTATTTCTTCCTTTAAAAATCTATATACTTTTATTCATTTTTATTGCATGTTTGCACTGTTGGGAACTCACATTCAATGATGAATAGAAGTGATTATAGAATACATCTTTTTTATTTTTATCAATATTTTTTATTGAAGTATAGCTGATTTACAATGTGTTAATTTCTGCTGTACAGCAAAGTGACTCAGTTACACACATATATACATTCTTTTTCATATTCTTTTCCATTATGGTTTATCACAGGATATTGAATATAGTTCCCTATGCTATACAGTATGACCGTGTTGTTTATCCATTCTACATATAAAATAGTTTACATCTGCTAACCCCAACCTCCCACTCCATCCCTCCACCAACCCCTCCCCCTCAGCAACCACTAGGCTGTTCTCTATGTCCTATGTCTGTGATTCTGTGTCTGTTTGTTTCACAGATAGGTTCATTTGTGTCATATTTTAGATTCCACATGTAAGTGATCTCGTATGGTATTTGTCTTTCTCTGTCTGACTGACTTAGTGTGATAATCTCTAGGCCCATCCATGTTGCTGCAAATGGCATTACTTCATTCTTTTTCATGGCTGAGTAGTATTCCATTGTATATGTGTACCACATCTTCTTTATCCATTCATCTGTCAATGGACATTTAAGGTTGTTTCCATGTCTTGGCTACTGTGAATAGTGCTGCTATGAACATAGGGTGCATGTATTTTTTTGAATTATAGTTTTGTCTGGATATATGCCCGGGAGTGGGATTGCTGGATCATATAATTCTAATTTTAGTTTTCTGAGTAACCTTCGTACTTTTTTCCACCCTGGCTGCACCAACTCACATTCCCACCAACAGTGTAGAAGGGTTCCCTTTTCTTCACACTCTCTCCAGCATTTGTAGACTTTTTAGTGATGGCCATTCTGACCAGTGTGACGTGCTACCTCATTGTAGCTTTGATTTGCATTTCTTCAATAATTCGCCATGTTGAGCATCTTTTCATGTGCCTATTGGCCATCTGCAGAATACATCTTTCTATTCCTTATCATGGAAGGAAAGTTTTCAGCATTTTGCTGTTAAGTACAGTGTCTCTGATAGTTTTGTTTTGCTTTTGTAGAAAATCTTTATCATCAGATTAAGAAGGCTGTCGCCAATTCCTAGTTTTCTAAGAGTTTTTTTTTTTTTGGTAAGTCATATTTGGACATTGTATTTCATCAAATGCTTTTCCTACATCTACTGATATGATCATGTGATTTTATATTTCATTTGTTAGTGTGCAAAATGGCATTAATCGATTTTCAAACATGAATCCACTCCTTATCAAGCTACTTAACCATGATACATTTTATTGTATATATTGCTGGATTTAATATGCTAATTTTTCATTTAGGATTTTTGTACCTATGTTTATGAGATTTGCCTGTAATTTTCCTTTTCTATAATATCTTCAAGTCTTCCAAGTTCAAGTTATGCTAAAGTCATAAAAAGTTGGGAAGTCATTCCTCGTTTTTTTGTTGTTGTTGTTGTTCTCTGGTAGAATTTATATAAGCTTGATGTCTTTTTTCCTTAAATGTTTAGAAGAATTTATCTGTGAAGTAATGTATACCTGGAGTTTTCTTTGAGAGAAGCCTTTAGTCATTTAACTTAATCTTCCCAATAGATTATTCAAAGGACTGTCTTTTGCCTTCATGTTCTCTATAATTTTCTATTTTACTAATTTCTAGTATCTTTATAATTCCTTTTTATTTTACTTTATTTGTGCATAATAAATATGCTGTTCTTTTTCAAATGTCTTGACAAAGTTGTTTCCTCAGGCAGGATCCAGTCAGGAAAATAGCAATCACATTAAGCATTTAAAACAGATGGAATTTAACACAAAGAATTGTTTACATCCCATCCTCAGCCTCAGAAAACCACTGATGCTTTACAACTCTGTAATTTAGATTTGTCATTTCTAGAATTTCATATAAATAGAATCAATCATACAATACATTATCTCTTGTGCCTGGCCTTGTTCATTCAGTTGAATGTCTTCAGATTCATCCATGTTATCGCTAAGTAGTATTCCATTGTATAGACATACCACAATTTATGTATTCCACTGTTGATGGACATTTGGATTGTTTCCAGGTTTTCACTATTAAGTAGACATTTGGATTGTTTCCAGGTTTTCACTATTAAGTATAAAGAGTCTATGAACAGCTGAATAGACATATATTTTCTTTTCTCTCAGGTAAGTAACTAGATGTGGATTTCTGGGTCATATGGAAATGATATTGAAATTTTAAAGAATTCTTAAGAATGTTTACTTAGTTGTAACTGCTCTTACATTGTTAATACATTAGTGCTTAACACTACTTTTCAGTACTAGGCACTTTTTTTTTCACTGTAACTTCAAAGATATGTTTGTGGGCTATTAGGGAGATGCTGCATCTAAAACCCAGGCCTAATTAGTAAGTGCTAATATAGTTGAAGCAATATCATATGTATTTAATTAATAGTTTTTCATAGCAGTCTAAAAGAGTCTGCATATTATTCTCATTTTTCAGATGAGGTGTAAACTGAGGCAAAATTAGTGTCTTTGGGTAAGTTAATTAACATAAAGTTGCAGAGCTAGGATTTGAACCAAGTAAAGTTAGCTTCCCAACTCTGTTCGTAAATCTATCCCTTAAATATAGAATAAAACAGGAAATATATACTTGATAGTTGAACAAGGAAGAAAAAAAGATACATGTGCTCTGAGCATAAACAGCAGTATCCATTTAAATGAAGTAGATTTCCAATGTGTGATTTTGGTCAATATATGCAAAATAGAGTAATTAAAGTATACAAACAAAATGTAGAAAACAAGAAGGTTTAGATGTACTTTAAAACTAATTAGTTTTGAACATCATGTTAGAATCAGATAGTTCCCAAATTTAGTAAGCCTATTTATCCCATAACTCTATCTACCTACCTAGATATATACGCACCATATATTGCTAATGCATCCATGTGTTATTTTTGGTATTATTTATAATATCCTTAGCATACACTAACAAACAGTATATAATTGATTAAATTTAAAAGATGCGTACCATATTGTTGGGTTTTCTTCTACTTTTTGCAGTTGAAGTTTGAGCTTCTGTTCAATATGTTCCATGGGTTGTACAGAATAAATGTCTGAACAGCTGTAACATCTTCACCTTATCTCTCAGCTACTGGCACCAAGGAAGGAATCAATGGAAAATCTATAATGTGTTACTGTACTAATCATGATGAGAGGACAAGTTCGATTATGTTTCTCAGAGAAAAAATAATGGTTAACATCAATTTTGCGATGACATGAATCTGTTTTTTTAAGGAAATTATTAGCAAGTTTTAAAATAAGACACCTTCAAGAGGCATATAAAAATAATATTTTTGGGCTTCCCTGGTGGCGCAGTGGTTGAGAGTCCGCCTGCCGATGCAGGGGACACGGGTTCGTGCCCCGGTCCGGGAAGATCCCACATGCCGCGGAGCGGCTGGGCCCGTGAGCCGTGGCCCCTGAGCCTGCGCTCCGCAACGGGAGAGGCCACAACAGTGAGAAGCCCACATACCGCAAAAAAAATAATAATAAAAAATAATATTTTATATTCTAAAATACAGTAACTGCATTATAACCTCTATTTAAACGGAAAGTATGTTACTTACGGTGCTTTACAATTTAACTATCACAGCTCCTGTTGATATAGAAGACTGCCACTGAGAGCATTAAAATAGCATCTTTATTAGACAAGTCAATAACAGTTGGATTAATTACAGAGACCTACCATACAAACATTTCAGAGAAGAAACATCCCACTCTCATGTACTACCTTAAAGAGGCTGCTTATAGAAAGCAGAGGAGGGATGTGCTTTGTAAAATAGGAATATGAACTACTTAATCAACAATCAAAAATCAAATCTCTGTCCACATATTTTAGCGACTCAGTACTTAGAATAATTAAAAAAAATTACATACTTCTTTCTTTATCCAAGGACAGAATTCCCTCATATTGGTCATCTTTGATTTTATAAACCATACTAGAGAAAAAACATGAAAACGATAGCTAATGTGGTTAAAAAAAAAAAGACACATACTAGGTTTTAGCACTGATATTACAAACTGCACAAATTCTCAGAAATATTAACTGCCTTAAAAATACTCTTCTTTCAGACCAGTTATAAAAAGGTACATTAGTTGCACATTTACAACTCACAGAAACCCTGATTTCAGGTTGAAAGAAACCCAGGCAAAAGCTATATGGGATGCCATTTACAGACTGTAATAAAAGTGAAATGTAGCTAATGAGCCCTTCCCAATGGTTTGTATCATACTAATTTCTGACTCTGCCTTTATGGCAGCTACTGTTCAGAAAAAGTCCATCCATTCCATATAAATCTGGCCGCTCCCTGCTCCAGTACCAGTGTTAGAAAACTCAATTTAAATCAAACCTAATCACTTCTGCTGGCCACAATGCACTTCCAAACACTCCTCACCCTCCCATACATTCTCGTGTGACTTTGTTTCTTGCCTCTTTCAGTCAACCACACTCTAATTGGCTGGCGGGGGATTCCACTGTCACTCAAGCTAAACCCCAGGCTCACTGAGGACACTGGAAGCTGAGTTTGCATTTTGAGTTTGGTTCCAAGGATACATATTTCCTGGCCTATTTTTTTTAACCCCCTATAAGTAGCCAGGTAGAAGGTAAGACAGTGCATGAAACCGTACCTTAAAATACAGCAGATCATTTTTCTGACACGTTTAAATTATTTACTTCCATGCCTGTGGTCAAGACTGGAACTGAAGGCTTGTCTCCACATTTTACCCCAAGTAAGTGAGCCATGCATCATCTGGAAGCCCCTTTCAACAACCAGTGGGTTACCACTTTTTAAATGACTTCATGTGACCTAAAGGGTTTTTGGTTTCTGGAGGAAATTTAGCAAAGTTTTCTATGGGTACCAATCCAGACAATTCAAGATGGTTTTCTGCTTCTAGATGTGGGGTGTTAACATCAAATTATTGACGTTTTTTAAAATTCACAAAATACAAAATATTTCTGGATTGTTACTAATGTACCTGATGCTAGATAACAGAAGAGAAAAATTTCCAGCTTGTGATGTACAAATGAAAGGGAGATGATATTAGCTCTGTGTCACCAAGTATGGATTTCACTGAGAGTAAACAAAGGACCAGCTTGTGGGATCTCTGGCTGTGTGATGAGTGTGGGAGGGTTACAAAATAACTGACACAAAGTCCTTGCCCTCAAGTAGTTTCCATCTTATGAAGGAGACATTTACATAGAAAATGCATAATGTTTTTCTAAAGTAAGTACCAAATTTGTAACACAGACAACAACTGGTAAAGAATTTTAGAGGTGGGGAGAGATGACTGAGACAGGTATTTGTCCCAGTTATAGTTTCACTAGCCATCATCCTCTTCTCTGCCTCTCCGGTCAAAGGTAGGGTGGAAAAGGAAGCAAAACCCCCAATAATTGCTTAGCTTCAACTGTCAAATAACTTGGAGTGGCTTTGTTCTCATTCATCATAAACACACAGGATGGAGAGGAGATGAAGATGGTGGAGCAACAGGACATGGAACTCACCTCCCCCCATGAACAAATCAAAAATACATCTACATGTGGAATAGTTCTCACTACAAACTAACTGAAAACTGGCAGAAAGATTCCTATACAACCAAGGCTGAAAGAAAGATCCACATGGAATCAGACAGAAAGGGAAGAGAAGCGATCAGGTTGGGACCTGTGCCCCAGAGAGTGGACTCAGAGGAAAGGGGAGATTACACAGGTGGACACCCTCCCTGGGGAGTGAGTGCTTCAAGTCACATATTGGGCACCCCCGCCCTGGGACACAACACAGGGAAGACGAGCCACCTTGGCCGCTTGGAGGGCCAGTGGGACTAACAGGAGGGCTCTGGGAAGTCTGGACTCTGCTCAGGAACAAGCACATGTGTGCATGCGATAGAGAGGGCAGATTGAAACCACGGGGGCAGCTGACTTGTCACCCACAACTGCACCAGTGCACACCAGAGCATAAGCCAAGCGAACACTCTGGCCCCATGAACTTCATGTCACAGCTCCATGCTGGAGTGAGCACTGCCGTGAATGAGGAAAGAACTCGGTTACGAAACACAGCAGTGACTCAGACCTGAAACACCATCCGAGAAGAGTGGCGGCAGCCATTACTGCTGAAAGAGGAGAAACAACCACCAATACCACAGAGAATCGAAAAATCCTAAGAGAATACTATGACCAGTTATATACGCCAACAACCTGGAAGAAATGGACAAATTTCTAGAAACGTACAACCTGCCAAGACTGAATTAGGAAAGAACAGACAATCTGAACGACAGATCACTAGTAGTGAAACTGAATTTGTAATTTAAAAAAACAAAAATTACTGCCAGCAAACAAAAGTTCAGGATTGGATGGCTTCACAGGGGAATTCTACCAAACATATAAAGAACAGCTAATACGTGTCCTTCACAAACTATTCTAGAAAATTAAAGAGAAAGGAACACTCCCAAATTCATATTATGAGGCCACCATTACCTTGACGTCAAAACCAAAGACACTACAAAAAAAGAAAACTGCAGGCCTGTATTTGTGATGAATATAGATGCAAAAATCCTCAACAAAATATTAGTAAATTGAATTCAATAATATATATAAAGGATCATACACCATGATCAAGTGGGATTTACTTCAGGGATGCGAGGACCATTCAATATTGCAAATCAATCAGTGTGAAACACTACATTAACAAAAATATCACAAGGTCATGTTGATACACACAGAAAAAGCATGTGACAAAATTCAAGATCCATTCATGATAAAAACTCTCATCAAAGTTGGCATTGATGGGGCTTCCCTGGTGGCGCAGCGGTTGAGAATCCGCCTGCCGGTGCAGGGGACACGGGTTCGTGCCCCGGTCCGGGAGGATCCCACATGCCGCGGAGCGGCTGGGCCCGTGAGCCACGGCTGCTGAGCCCACGTGTCTGGAGCCTGTGTTTCACAACGGGAGGGGCCACATCAGTGAGAGGCCCACGTACCACAAAAAAAAAAAAAAAAAAGTTGGCATTGATGGAACATATAAACGTAATGAAAAGCCCATTTATGATAAATCCACAGGTAACATCCTATTCAACAGTGAAAAGCTGAAAGCTTTTCCTCTAAAATCAGGAAAAAGACAGGATGCCCACTCTCGCTGCTTCTATTTAACATAGTGTTGGAAGTCCTAGCCATAGCAGTCAGACAAGGAAAAGAAATAAAAGCATCCAAAGTGGAAGGAAAGAAGTAAAACTGTCACTATTTGCAGATGACATTATACTATATACATATAACCCTAAATTCTCCATCAGAAATTATTGGAATAAATGAATTCAATAAAGTTTCAGGATACAAGATTTATACAGAAATCTGTTGCTTTTCTAAGACTAAAAATGAACTATCAGAAAGAAAAAGCAAAAAAATACAAAACCAAAAACCCAATCCGGTTTAAAATTGCATCAAAAAGAATAAAATACCTAGGAATAAACTTAACCAAGGAGGTGGAAGACCTATACTCTGAGAACTATTAAACAATGATGAAGGAATTTGAAAATGATAAAAAAGAAAAAGGAAAGCTGTCTCGTGCTCTTGGATTAGAAGAATTAGTATTGTTAAAAAGCACTCTACATAGTTAATGCAATCTCTATCTCTAAAATACCTCTAAAATACCCACGACATTTTTCACAGTTCTAGGAAAAAAAATCCTAAAATTTATATGGAACCACGAAAGACCCCAAATTGCCAAAGCAATGCTCAGAACATTGAACAAAGCTGGAGGTATCTAGCTCCCTGACTTCAGACTATACTACAAAGCCACAGTAATCATTAACAGCATGGTACTGGCACAAAAACAGACACATAGATCAATGGAACAGAATAGAGAGCCCAGAAATAAATTACATAAATTAATGTACAACAAAGGAGGCAAGAATATACAATGGAGAAAAGATAGTCTCTTCAATAAGTGGTGCTGGGAAAACTGGACATCTACATGTAAAAGAATGACATTAGAACATTCTGTAACACCATATACAAAAATAAACCCAAAATGGATTAAAGACTTAAATGTAAGACTTGAAACCATACAACTCCTAGAAGAGAACATAGGCAGAACACTCTATGACATAAATCATAGGAATATTTTTTTGGATCTAAGGCAAAAGAAATATAAACAAATGGAACCTAATTAAACTTAAAAGCATTTGCACATCAAAGGAAACCAATGACGAAATGAAAAGACAGCCTACTGAATGGGAGAAAATGTTTGCAAATGATATGACCGATAAGGGGTTAATATCCAAAATATATAAACAGCTCATACATCTCAATATCAAAAAAACAAACAACCCAGTTAAAAACTGGGCAGAAGACCTGAATAGACATTTTTCCAAAGAAGATATACAGATGTTCATCAGGCACATGAAAAAATGCTCAACATCACTAATCATCAGAGAAATGCAAATCAAAACCACAATGAAATATCACCTCACATCTGTCAGAATGGCTGTCATCAAAAAGAATACAAATAACAAATATTGCCGAGGTTGTGGAGAAAAAGCAACCCTAGTACACTGTTGGTGGGATTGTAAATTGGTGTGGACGCTGTGGAAAAACAGTGTGGAGTTTCCTCAGAAAACTAAGAAAAGAACTTTCATGTGATCCAGCAATTTCAATGCTGGGTATATATCTGAAGAAAATGAAAATACTCATTTGAAAAGATTGATGCACCCCAATGTTCACAGCAGTATTATTTACAATAGCCACAATACAGAAGCAACCTAAATCCCCATTAACAGATGAATGGATAAAGATGACATGGTGCATATATGCATACAATGGAATGTTACTCAGCCATTAAAAAGAATAAAATTCTGCCACTTACAACAGTGTGGATGGACCTGAACTGTATTATGCTTAGTGAAGTAAGTCAGACAGAGAAAGACAAACACTGTATGTTATCACTTTTACGTGGAATCTAAAAAGTAAAACAAAGGAATGTACATAACAAAACAGAAACAGACTCACAGATATGGAGAACAACAATCTAGTGGCTGCCAGTGGGGAGAGGAAAGGGGGAAGCATCAAGAAAGAGGTATGCAATTAAGAGATGCAATCTACGATGTATAAAGTAGATAAGCAGCAAGGATATATTGTACAGCACAGGGAAATATAGCAAGTGTTTTGTATTAAGTTTAAGTGGAGTATAATGTATAAAAATTTTGTATCACAATGTTGTTACACCTGAAAGTAATATAATATTGTAAATCAACTCTACTTCAATTTAAAAAAAGTTTTTAAATAAACACACAGTATGTCCATTTCCATAACCCATTTCCATAATGAGTGAAATGCAAGCCTGGCTTATCCTAAAACCACAAGCTTGCCAAACTGATTTAAACAATGAAAAGAAAGCCACTGTCCATGGCATATTTATTATTTGTGTCTAAATGTGGTTGAAGTACAGATAAAATAACTTTTACCCCGAATTTAAATTTACCTTAACCAGAACCAGACTAGAGTTTTTTCCTGGGGAACTGAAGTGGGTTTTTTCTGTCTTATTTTTATTTTTCTTTCTTTATTGTTTGTTTGTTTCTGCATTTACTTTCCTCCCTTAAAGAGTAAAGATGCTAAGTGTATGCATACATATGTGTCTTTCTTTTTGGTCATTCAAATATTCTTTAACTAAGCAGTACCTGCTGTCTATTTTAAATGCCTTTCTTTAAGTTTCCTATCACATATTCTCCCTATGCTCACTTTTTATTTCCAGTCTTGGTCAATTAAATATTTTATTATATATTTTCTAACTGTTGCCTAGCTTTCCCCTTTTCAAAATTACCATATTTAACTTTATCATATTCTTGACCTGTTTTGATTCTAGTAGACCAAATTCAGGCAACCTTTCTTAATAAAAGAGTGTTGTTGCTCAGAGAAGAATACTTAAACGACCATGAACCTTATCTAGTATGTTCTCACTTCTGAGGAGCTGTCACTGAATTAGCTTTTATTCACACTACAAATACAAATTAGTTATCCCTTTAAAATGGATATCCATCCAAACAGTGGTACAAGGTACCTACCCTACTCCTAGGTTCATATAAACCTAGTAATTGGAATAGGCACTCATAAGGACACAAGAGTGGGTCTCATTCTCTCATCTCCCATTACAGAAAATCATATTCTATCCTTTTACATTTTTTTCATTTTAGAAAAAAATTCCTAAGAATCTTTGTCTGAAACAAGACATCTTATGAAATACCCTAAAAAATTTTCCTATACTTTCATTCCTAAACGATAATAATGATGATGATAATGTTGGATTTGGGGGCCATCTAGTCCCCAATAATACGTCTAAGCATGTTACAGGATAGAGGTCTATATAAGATTTGAATATCGTTTTCAGGTTTGTCCCAATCTCAGAAAGCTGCTCTCTTCCCTTACAGTTATCTTTCTGAATGATAGTCACTAAAACACTATAGCATAGATGGAAAAAAAAAATCAGTTCTTGAGGAATGCAAATTTAATTAACTAGTAATTGTTGGCAGGCTTCTTAAATTCCATAAACCTCAATTTACTCATCTCTAAAGTGAAAAAGTTGAACCACATATTTTTAAAGATATATATACTGGGAATATCATGGAAAGAGCTGCCATTACTTAGAAGCAAACGTTTTTTTCTTTTTCTTTGATGATTAAGGTCACATATAACCCAGGCCATTAATTTACTTCATTCCCCCAAGTCTCTTCCTCTTGTCCTTATGAATCCCCATCAGATTGGACCATCCAGTGGTCTCATTCCCTCCACTTTATTCCATCATATTTCCTTGTGTCTTCTCAGATCCCTTCCATCCTCACAAGCCCAGCTTCCTTTTCTTGTTAAACTCTTGGTTCAATCTCATTGCCCAACTGGGGTAAGGGGTTTCAGAATGTGAATGAGGAGGCAGGGATGAATAAAATGGTATAATGAAAAAAATCACAAATATTTTTCTTGGTAAAACTGATAATTTAATAATATAACACCAATATGTTTCTATTCTAGTAGTGTCTGCCTCTTTTTCCCATCTTACCAGTTTACTATTGTCCTATCTTTGTTTTGATCAGGACCTAAGAAGGGCTACAGCAACATATGTTAATATCCCATTTCAGGAAATAGGTTAGAAGGTAAATAACATGCCCTACCACATATGATCCTGTGGCAGTCTCTGCATTATTTGTCATTCCATTCAAATCCATAAGCATTGATACCAGCATGTCCTGGGAAAATCTGTGTTCCATATCTTTCTTGCTATTCTCAGTGACTAGCAAACCCTACAGTAGTAGGATATTCAAGCTTTTATTTACTGGGGGAGCAGCACTTTATGAAATTGTTTTTTACTGATTTCCAGCCCTAATCAAAAGGATGTTTGTCCTCTGCCTTGACTATTCAGGTCTCTATAGAGATAATGACTAATTTTTTTTTAGATAATATGCTAAAGATTATTCATTACTATGCTGTCCATACTAGTAACAATTTAATTTTAAACAGTCTTCAATGACTATACTAAAAGAATACAAGTACACAACCATGTAAAAAAATCATAGATTCACCTGAAGGACTGGGAGGGAGGAAATATTTGGGGCTTAAGGAAATTTTCAGGATCCCTCCATTCACATTTCAGAATCCCTCCATTCACATCAATAAGGGGCATGCTTATGAATAAGATTAGCTTCAAGAGTGTTCTTCCCAGAATTAGGACAAAAAATTTTACGATTTGTATGGAAACACAAAAGACCCTGAATAGCCAAAGCAATCTTGAGAAAGAAAAACAAAGCTGGAGGAATCAGGCTCCCTGACTTTGGACTATACAACAAAGCTACAGTGATCAAGACAGTATGGTACTGGCACAGAAACACAAATATAGATCAATGAAACAGGATAGAAAGTCCAGAGATAAACCCACACACATACGGTCACCTTATCTTTCATAAAGGAGGCAAGAATATACAGTGGAGAAAAGACAGCCTCTTCAATAAGTGGTGCTGGGAAAACTGGACAGCTACATGTAAAAGAGTGAAATCAGAACACTCCCTAACACCATACACAAAAATAAACTCAAAATGGATTAAAGACCTAAACGTAAGGCCAGACACTATAAAACTCTTAGAGGAAAACATAGGCAGAACACACTCCCTGACATAAATTGCAGCAAGATCTTTTTTGAACCATCTCCTAGAGTAATGAAAATAAAAACAAAAATAAACAAATCGGACCTAAGAAAACTCAAAAGATTTTTCGCACAGCAAAGGAAACGATAAACAAGACGAAAAGACAACCCACAGAATGGAAGAAAATTTTGCAAATGAAGTGACCGACAGGGAATTAATCTCCAAAATATACAAAAAGCTCCTGCAATTCTATCAAAAAAACAAAACCCAATCAAAAAATGGGCGGAAGATCTAAATAGACACTTCTCCAAAGAAGACATACAGATGGCCAAGAGGCACATGTAAAGATGCTCAACAACACTAATTATCAGAGAAATACAAATCAAAACTACAATGAGGTATCACCTCACACCAGTCAGAATGGCCGTCATCAAAAAATCTACAAACAATAAATGCTGGAGAGGGTGTGAAGAAAAGGGATGCCTCCTACACTGTTGGTGGGAATGTAAATTGGTACAGCCACTATGGAGAAGAGTATGGAGGTTCCTTAAAAACCTAAAAATAGAGCTACCATATCATCCAGCAATCCCACTCCTGGGCATATATCCAGAGAAAACCATAATTCAAAAAGATACATGTACCCCTATGTTCATAGCAGCACTATATACAATAGCCAGGACATGGAAACAACCTAAATGTCCATCAACAGAGGAATAGGATAAAGAAGATGTGGTACGTATATACAGGGCAATATTATTCAGTCATAAAACAATGAATACCATTTGCAGAGATATGGATGGACCTAGAGATTGTCATACTGAGTGAAGTAAGTCAGATAGAGGCAGATAAATATCATATGATATCACTCATATGTGGAATCTAATTTTTAAAAATGATACAAATGAAAGTGATTGAGATAATGTTATCAAATAGACAAAAGTTAGAAATTAGAGTTGATTTATAGAGGATATTAATATATCAAATATATGATATCACTTATATGTGGAATCTAAAAAAATGTTACAAATGAACCTATTTACAAAACAGAGAGTCACAGATGTAGAAAACAAACTTATGGTTATCAAGGGGGGGGGGCGAGGGATAAACTGGGGGATTGGGATTGACATATACACACTACTATATATAAAATAGATAACTAAGAAGAACCTACTGTATAGCACAGGGAACTCTACTCAATACTCTGTAATGACCTATATGGGAATAGAATCTAAAAAAGAGTAGATATATGTATATGTATAACTGATTCACTTTGCTGTACAGCAGAAACTAACATAACATTGAAAATCAACTATACTCCAATAAAAATTTTTAAAAACTTTTACTCCAACAGAATGATCAATTAAGTGTTTACTAAGGATGTAGACAGAGAAGATTTAATGACTACATACATAGAATTTCTTCAATATGAATGTGTGTGTACATACCAATTCAAATAGAACGTTCATCTGTACCCTACGCCTCTAAAAGTTTTCATCTACTTTGCAAAGTTTTATTTTTCTATTCTTCAGTGAACAAAACGAATGCCAGTGTAACAAGATACCATAAGGCCAGATTTGCTCTTTGAAGAATTTTACTATCACAGAATCCCTAGTTTATTTCCCCCCTCCTTTACTGGTACCTCTTTCACATTTAGAGTACTTAATCAGTGGTTGAAACTAAACATTAAGTAGGTCTTGCTTCAGTTCTCTACCTTGGAATAAGTTATGTAAATTGACATCCAAAGTGCTTGAAGACTTTGTGAAGAAAAGATCAGGACACACTGAAGACAAACCATATGAGATATAAAGGAAGAGTAGCTATAACTAAGAGAGATACTTGAAATTCTTGACATTTAATGAATATGTAATGTTTATGTAGATGTACACAATTTTTTCATTGAATCAGTAACTCTGGTACTCTGAATCTGATACCATTAGCACTTAGTTTAAACAGAAATATTTTGAGTTATTCAATAACAATTCAGCTACTTGAATATGTTATGCAGGAAGCAGAGGAGTTGGTATAATATACCAATATCCATAAGTTAACAATACACATCTGAATTTCTTAAGCAGATTATGATGATGTGGTAGTTCCAGCAATACAAAACAATTGAAATACAAGATATTTGAACTGGATACTTCCCTCCATTATTGTTTTCTGATATTATTTAAATGATATTTCATTGTTCTTATTCCAGTCCGATTAATGCTCCCCCTTCAACTTTGGTGTATAAAGGCATCACAGCCATCAAAAGAGCAAAATATAATTGTTGATTCTTGCTGCTCCCACCCATAATAATAAAGCCTACTCCACATCAAATCATACTTAGTTTGACCAACCCTCCCAATTTGCCTAGGACTGAGGAGCCTCCCAGGACACAGAACTTTCAGTGTTAAAACCGAGAAAGTGCCAGGCATACCAGGCACCTTACACCGTCATCCATGTAATTGTTGAAATTACTACCTAGGAGTCAACCTTGAGTCTTCCTTACCCTTAATTCTCCAACTCTAAATTATCAGTACATCTTGAAGCCTCTACCATGAACACATCTCCTGGACTCACCACTTTTTAGCTCTTACCTGTAGCCATAACAAGCCAAGCCAGCATGGCCCCTCACCTAGGTTACTGTAATGGCTACTGAAGTGTTCCCTTTCCACCACTGCTCATTTACAAAACTCCCTAGCTCTGAATAAAGGCCTATAAAGGCCATGTGTGATCTCGTTTCCACCTACTTCTCCAATCTCATCTCCTGCTTCTCTTGAACCTTCCACTATGATTCAGCCACACTGGCTTTTCTCCTTTTCCTTAAACATGCCAAGCTTAGTTCTGTCAGGAGGTCTGTGCACTGATGTTTCCATTGCTTCCAGTGATTTTTCCTTGCTCTTTATGCAACTGATTATAGTACCTGCCATATATTCTAAGGTTTCATATCACCTCCCCAAAGAGCCTTCCTTGACCACCCCATCTAAAATTCCATTCAGATAAGTCAGACAGAGAAAGATAAATACTGTGTGATATCACTTATATGTGGAATCTTAAAAATACAACAAACTAGTGAATGTAACAAAAAGCAGCAGACCCACAGATATAGAGAACAAACTAGTGGTTACCAGTGGGGGTGGGGGGGGTGGCTATGTAGGGGAGTGGGAGGTGCAAACTGTGGGGTGTAAGATAGACTCAAAGATGTATTGTACACCATGGGGAATATAGCCAATGATTTTGTAGTAAGTGTAAATGCAAAGTAACCTTTAAAAATTGTATAAAAATTAAAAATAAACCTCAAAATAAAATTCCATTCAGTGACTTTCAGTCATATCACCATGATCTAATTTTCTACATAAATAGTACTATCTGATATTTTCTTGTTTGTACTTGTTTATTTTATATTTTAAAGTTAAATTTTAAAAATTATTCAAAATTATGTATACACAATAAGCACAAAACTATTTAAAATATATGCAAAAATCTGCAAAGAAATATTTGAAACTAATACTAATATGTGGCTTTAGGTGGTAAAATCATGGGTTATTTATATTTTCTTATGTTTTCTGCATCTTCCAGATTCGATTATATACTGTGCTTTCATAATTTTGGAATCAAACAAAATCAAAATCATATTTATCATGAAAGAGTTCTAGCCTAGGGCCTGGCCTCTGCCTGGACGCCTCGCTACCTCACCTGTCATGGTTCTGGAGGGCATATACCCCCAGCTCCCTTTGTTTTCCTTGTGAGCTTCTATCATGGCACTTCTTGGATCATTTACAAGTTCTTCTTTTTCTGTTGGTCTCTCCCTCTCGATTTTGAACTCCACTGAGGAATAGAAAGCAAGGTCTGCGTCTTTGAGGTTGTATTCCTGATACCTACAGCACATATAAATAAACACGCTCTGCCTTTAAACATTTCCATTCATACCTATGCTGTGCTACTCTCTAACCATAATGAAAAAAGGTTTCACCTGTCCACTTCCTATCTACACGTTTGGTTGCACTGTTTTTCTCAGAAAAAGAATATGAATGTATGTCAATAAATTGTCTACACAAGTCATTTGTAACTGCTCAACCTACGGATTCATTCCTCTCTTAAATTAGAAAAATCATACACAGCAAACTGCCTGGGAAGGTTTGGTTTTCCTATATTCTGTTGCATTATCCACATAAAGAGATCCTGAGTGGATTGATTATGTGTTTCCAAATCTGCCTTCTTTAAATTTTGAGGGTGTCCTATTTAACCACTAAATTGAATGACTTCAAATGACATTCACAAATTATCTCTGACAAGTGCATTAACAGAGAAAAGAATGTTATCCAGGTATCAGACTTCAGAATAGCTTTTGATGATGCGCTAGAGTCTTTTGGGTTTAGAGAAGTAATTGGAATTACAAGGGTCTTATAGACCTTAAAAGTTATGCATAACTCTCCTAAGAGTTAAAAGTGCAAGAGAAAGGAAGCTCCTTAGGGAACAATTTCAAATTGTAAAGCACTCAGATACAAAATAGGTAATAAATGGAGAGGTTGGTCAGCATCATTCTTAGGATGGGTTCTGGTTGCTTGTGGAAAAATCAAAATGAGATAAAAGACGCCATATATGTTTACAAGGAATTTGATCTATAGAAGAGTAAAAATAGAATCTGATAGTTTCAAGGAGTCTATTAACAGAGACAACAAAAACCCACTTGCTTTCTGACACCCAAAATTCTTCTAAAAGGATCAAAGCCTTTAATTACATATTAAGAGGTAAAGCTCTCTGCTCCTAAAGATTGTTACAAGTTGATATAAATTCACACTAACATCCAAATAACTGATATTATAGTCTTTCTTGTGAGCAGTTTATTTTTTAAAAATCCACTGGCTTCCTGCTAAGATTTTTTTTAAAATGACGTCCATAGAAGAAAATTTAGAAAAAAAAGGAAAGAAAATGATTTCTAATCCTATCACACAAGATTAAAACTTTGAAATCTTGGTATTAATACTTCTGAAATTAATATGTCTTTCTGTCTCTTAATTTGTCTTTCTCTTCACTGAGCATGCACAGGAAACAACACAAAAACTTATGAATATCTAGTGATGTGGACAGATATAAATCTATCACAAGACAATATTGCAAATCCTGTGACTGCTATGTAAATCATTTGCCACTGACTACCATATAGGAAATGCTAAAAATATTAGCAATTCTATCTAGTGCCATGAATGTAAAAGAGAGGTGGATAACTAAACTTTTCTTGGAAAATAAGGCAAGGTGATGTATTGTTGGGGCATACAAATGAGTAGGAGGTTCCTGAGTAAAGAGTGGGATAAAGGCAATTCAAAAGAAGCAACAGGATTATGAAATGTAGAAACTTGGGGCGAAGTTAAAACATAGCGTTTTTAGGGGAAAATGATAGTAGAGAGGGTTGCAGATAGAGATAGGAGAGAATTACACTGCAAAGAAATGTGTTTCTGTATGGAACTGGAGGAGTGTATGTTTATTCACCAGGAAACTGACAGCAATTTGAAGATAAGAAGTTTTTAGATAATTAATCTGGTAGAAAACTAGAAGATGAACTTAAATAAAGGGACTTAATGTTAAGAAGACCAGATAAGTATCTTAAAATATAACTATAAAAATTAGTGCTTCTGAGATAGCTTTGAATTCTTTTTCTTTAACATAATTTATATTTATGAAGCCTTTTATTATCAGACCATTTCTTTCTCATTTCATTTTGCATTTGTTTTTCCTTATACAAAATCATGAAATCAATATTTTTTCCAATCAAGCATGCATATAAGGAATTAACTAAAAATCATCTTTTAAGACAATACAAAATATCCATTTAGTAGGAAAGAATACTGAGGAAAATACTAATATTAAAAAAAGACTGATAGCAAATAAAAAGCCCTCTAAATTTATCCATGCTATGCAATTTTGATTACCATACTAAAATGGCTCTAATTTAACGTTTGTGTAAGCTAGTTTCAAATGGTGTTTTTTTCACAATAGTAATTTTAATTTCCACTGACATAAGAAGGATGAATATTTTGAGAACTCACTCAAGATCTGATATTACCCCTTAACTTGCTATATTATTCTTTAGAACTTTGAGTGAAAGTAAATATGAGACATAAATACCATTTCCTTTATCTCTATATGAGGTTTTTAATCTTACTTGCAAAATAGGAAGTATGCTTATCCCTGAGGGTAATTAACTGTATTATTTTAGAACAACTATAATAAACATAGGGAAGGAAACACATCTCTAGGTCTCTGCTTGAAGACATCAGAGAAATACCAAGGCAGTGAGGACCTCAAGGGTTAAGACACCAGAGAGAAGGAAATCCAGAGTAGGAAGCCTCAAATCCCATGCTGCATTTCCTAACTGAGAAGCCAAGCAGGAAGCAGTGACTGAGAGGCTGGGAAGGTGAGCAGAGCTTCTAGTGGTTTTATATAGCTAACAGGGCAAAAACTGAGGTTGCGGCCCACAAAGGATGAGGGTCCCTGACAATAACTCCAGACATACAGTTGTGATGGCCAAAGAACTAAGAGTGACATAGAAATAGAGTAGCCTGTACAAATACTAAAGATCTGTTATGAATCAGCAGGATTTAAGATTGTTCGTTTACTTGCCCCAAACATCACATGTGCTGGAACCTAAAGCAAGTTCTCTCAGGAGGAAATCATTCACTGATTCAAATTATTTCTACTGCATTTTCTATATAATGTCCTGCAATCCATAAAAATAAACAGGCATATGAAAATTAGGCCAAATGAACAAAAAAGCAAGAGGACAAATGAAGCAGAACCCAGGAGATCCAGATATTGAGGTTGTAAGAGGTTGACTTTAAAATGACTGTAATTAATATGTTCAAGAAAATAGTTGACAGAGAGTTTCAGCAAAGAACAGCACACTATGAAAAAAAATGTCTAGAACTAGAAAAGGCAAAAAATGAAATCAAGAACTCCATGAACATGTTTAACAGCACATTAGATACAGTTGATAAAAAAGGTTTGGCAAACAGGAAGATAGATCAGTGGGAAAAAATGCATGCAGAAGAATGGAGAGAGACGAGGGGTAGGAAATACAGATGAAATCATAAGAATCATAAAGGACACGGGGGAAACGGTCTAACATATGAGTAACAGAAATCTCAGAAAGAGACAGAAAGGGACAAGAGCAATATATGAATAAATAATGACTAAGAATTTCCCCAAATTCATGGACATCAAGCCACAGATTCAAGAAACACCCCAAACACCAAGAAGGAAAAATACAAAGAAAATCACTCCAAGTTTTATCATAGTAAAAATTCCAAAAAATAGTAAAATCATAAAAGCAACAAGAGGGTCAAAGACACAGTGCCTTTAAAGGGGCAAAACTAGGACTAACAGCTAACATCTCAACATTAACAGTCAAAGCCAGAAGACAGTGCAATGAGTCTTCAAAATGTGAAAGAAAAAACTGCAAGCAGAGAACTTTATACCCAGAAAAAACTGTCCTTCAAATAGTAAGGTAAGATAAAGACATTCTCAGAGATACAAAAAGTGAGTGGAATCATCTCTACAGGATATGCAACAATAAAAATATTAAGGGAAATACTTAGGCAGATCAAAATGAACTCATATGGAAGCAGGAAGAAATAAAGTGTTACCAAAAAATTAAATCAATAGTGGCCATTTAAAAAATAAAATTTAAATACTGTGGTGTGTGGTCTAAAATATATATAAATTATAAAATTACATAAAAATGGTAACAAAATATGAGAGGATAGTGAAAGGAGTTAAAGTATTCTATGGTCTTTGTGTCGTTCTGGAAGTGATTAAAGTACTAATTTGTGATAGACTCCAATGAATCAGTGATCGATATTGTAATCGCTAAAATTAATACTCAGCGAAGTTTAAAATATGTATAAGCTGATACAGGGGAAACGGGCTATGTTTAAAAAACCAAAAGGAGGAGAAAGGAATGAAGAAAAGGTGGGGGAAATTAGAAAGTAGATGGTTTGATAGTTGATTCAAACCCAAATATATCAGTAATTACATTAAGTACAGTGAGTGGTTAAATGTGGATTGGGTTTGAACCAAGTTTGGAAGCAAGGAGCAACTGTGGTGATATATATAGAAAGAGATAGAATACCACAATGTCAGAAAATATTAAGGAAGGGACAGTTCTGAGATGCAAAGCAGAAAACAAACCAGTTACGCAAATGAAGATTTGTATGGCAGGTTGGGGAGAGGATGGCAAGAACATAAAGTAGATATGAGACCTTGAAACTACTCTAAGATTGTGTATTAGTTTGCTTGGGCTGCCATAATCAAGTACCACAGAGTGGGTGGCTTAAACAACTGAAATTTATTATCTCACAGTTCTGGAGGCTGGAAGTTGAAATCAAGGAATCAGCAGGGTTGGTTCCTTCTGCGGGATGTGAGGGAAGGATTTGTTCCAGGCCCTCCCCTGGGTTTTTAGATGGCCATCTTCTGCCTGTCTCTCTTCACATCATCTTCCCTCTATACATGTCTGTGTCCAAATTTCCTCTTACTATAAGAACACCAGTCATCTTTGACCACAGCCTACCCTAATATCCTCATTTTAATTTGCTTATCTTTGTAAAGACCATATCTCCAAATAAGGTCACATTATGAGGCACTAGAGGTTAGGACTTCAACATATAAATTTGTGGTGGGACACAATTCAATCCATAACAGAATGTTTATCACTGATGTAGTGGTTAGAAAATAAAATGTGTTTGGAATGCTATACAAGCCAATAGAGAATGTTAGTAGAAACATAAAAATGTTACTAGAGATATTTAATTCCTGTGTACTTGGGTATGAGCAGAATCTGCCATCAGCAGCAGTGAATCAGCTTAAGGACCTTTTATTTGTATACAATTCTGGGTTCCACACAGAGGAAAGATTTCAAAACCTTACGGAGGGGACTTCCCTGGTGGCGCAGTGGTTGAGAATTCGCCTGCCAATGCAGGGGACACAGGTTCAAGCCCTGGTCTGGGAAGATTCCACATGCCGCGGAGCAACTAAGCCCGTGTGCCACAACTACTGAGCCCTCATGCCGCAATGACTGAAGCCCGGGAGCCTAGAGCCTGTGCCCTGCAACAAGAGAAGCCAGCAGAATGAGAAGCCCCCGCACAGCAATGAAGAGTAGCCCCCGCTCGCCGCAACTAGAGAAAGCCCGTGCGCAGCAACGAAGACCCAATGAAGCCAAAAATAAATAAATAAAATAAATTTATTTTAAAAAAAAAAAAAAAAAAAAAAAAAAAAAAAACCTTACGGAGGGTCAGTGCAGAGCCCCTAAGTATTAGTGGACATCTGTTACTCTCATTTCCGAAGAACAAAAGATATGAATTAGTTCAACTGATGAAAAGATATTTACTGTTCCCTTCCCCATGCCCAGAATATAATTCATACCCACTTCAAAAGTGTTCACTAGATTTCCACAATTCCATCCAGACATCTTACTCTTCATGGCATTTTAATGACACAACAATTAGGCTGATATACACTAACTTCTTTAAAGTTTTATTTATGTTAGGTAACTGTTCAAATATCTATTGATCCACTTGGACTTTAACACAACACCTTAATACAACCACATTAAATGATACTTTTGTTCTCCAAAGTGGATTGTGTGTAATCCAACAGGCTTGCAAGATATTCACTTTGTGAAAATGCAGTTTATATTGCTATTTATTTTAATTCTAAAAATAAGAAATTAAGCTTTATTGATATTTTTAGATTAATTTGAGTAATTCTGTCACCCTATATTGGTCACATGTCACAGCTGGTATGTGAACTACTTTGAGGGCAATGGTAGAGTTCCATAATGAGAGGGATTATAGTAGCCATGCCCTCCCACCTCTGTTCATCTAAAGCATCTTGAGACAGTCTGTAGCTTTTGTGTGCCTAGTTAAGATTCATTGATTATTTTGTCTAGTTTTAACCAATCTAACCCTTTGAAAATGGATGTGACCTAGTAAGATATCTGAAAAGTAACATTAGAGTGAAGATACGAAAAATTCAAGCACAAGCAAAGAACAATAAAGTGGCAGAGCTGGCACCTCTAGCAAGGGTTTCTCGTCTGAGATAGGAAGGAAAACAACGTCAATTGTTTCTGATCAAAGTTTTAAAAAACACAAATCCTGGAGAATACTATTAGAAGAATGAATTTACGTCCATTACTGTTCACAGTGACCTCTGACCTGAAGGTATAATTTGCCTTGAGATATTAACTAATAAATCTTTCAAGCCATAAAAAATTATAAGACACTAAAATACTAAGCATCTAGAACATGAAAACAAACCTCTATAATTGGTGATAAAAAGCTTTTTATGTACATTAGTGACAACATTATTTAAAATAATGTTAAGTTGATGATTACCTTCTTTTCCATTTCTTTTTTGGTGTTTTTCCAAAAATGCGTATACTATTATATTACATGTGTATATAAAGCATAATTAAATAGCTGCACGTATACTGAGATGCTGTAAACTGTTTTGCTGGCATTAGGGTCTGATAAAACAGTTGGGAGATGTATACTCTACGTAATTTTTATTTGAAAGTAGATATATCAAGTGAATATCCAACTGGGTTTTCTCCTTTGTAAAAAAAATCACACTTATTTTGACAAAGTGAAGCTAGGGAGTACTGACTAATAAGTTTCTGAAATTCCAAGATCACTTCAGAAGCAAATTCTATACAAGTATAACTAGCTCATTAAATGGATGTGGGACACAATAGTGCTTAGTGAAAAATAAATAACATAGTTGAATATACTTTTCACTTATTCAACAGTATTTATTGAATGTTTATTATATGTCAGGGACTCCTTGGACTCCATGTAGAAGAGTGAATAGGAATGATATAGTCCCCATCCTCCCAGAGTTTACATTCCAGTGGAAATGAAAGAAAAATAAATAAATATGCAATGTGTCAAATGTGATAAGTGCTAGGGAGAAATAGGCATTAGGATGCACTGGCTAGAGAATGCTGGTGAAGGAAACTGTTACTTCATAGAAGGTTATTGGCAAACCCTTCACCGATCACGCGAATTGAGCAGTGACCTGCAGGAAGTGCAGCAGAGAGCCAAGAGGATCACTGGCTGTTCCATGCATCGGGAGGTGAGGTACAAAACCCCTGTGTGATGTGTTCCAATAAGAGCAAGGATGCCAATGGGGGAGAAGTGGAGGCAGCAAGGTTGGTAGTAGTAGGACAATAACAGAGAGCAGAAGACTAGATCAAGAGCAAGCCCTAGGCCACTGTATGAGATTTGTATTAGCTCTGAATGAAATGGAAAAGCCATTGGACGACAAAGAGAAAATGAGTGACATAATTGAAAAGGATTGACATGTTTCAAAAGTATCACTCCGGCCTCTTGAGTCATAAATAAGTCGTTTGTGGACAGGCGGCTTAGCAGGGAGTCCATTTCTTTTTTTTTTTTTAATTTATTTATTTAATTTATTTATTTTTGGCTGTGTTAGGTCTTCATTGCTGTGCACGGGCTTTCTCTAGTTGTGGCGAGCGGGGGCTACTTTTTGTTGCAGTGCGCGGGCTTCTCATTGCAGTGGCTTCTCTTGTTGCAGAGCACGGGCTCTAGGTGCACGGGCTTCAGTAGTTGTGGCACGCAGGCTCAGTAGTTGTGGCTCACGGGCTCTAGAGCACAGGCTCAGTAGTTGTGGTGCATGGGCTTAGTTGCTCCGCGGCATGTGGGATCTTCCCGGACCAGGGCTTGAACCCGTGTCCCCTGCATTGGCAGGCAGATTCTTAACCAGGGAAGCCCCGAGACCATTTCTGAAAGTGTAATAATCCGTGTGAGAGATGGTGATGACTGGACTAGGGTGGCAGCAGTGGAAGTGGTGGGAAAAGGTTGAATTCTGGACATATTTTGAAAATAGAACCAACAGTATTTGCTGAGGAGTTGAGAGAGAAAGAGTGAAAATCAAAACTCCCTCTAAGGTTTGGGGCCAAAGCAACTCAACTTGAGATTGGGAGGAGCACATGTGGGGGGAGGGGGAAAGTTGTCAGGGAGGATGGTGGAGGGGTACTTTGGAAGCACCAGTGAGGAACAAGGAGGGTACCCATCTCTAGGACCATGGTACAAGCATGGGGTTTGTGAAATAACAGAGCAGTAAAGAAGGAAGTTGCAGAGGAAGTATGTTCTCAGGGAAAAGTCAGGCTTGGGATAGAGTAAGAAGATGAAAGGACAGTTTTAGAAAGAGACTTAGTATCTGTATAACTGATTCACCTTGCTGCATAGCGGAAACTAACACAACATTGTAAATCAACTATACTCCAATAAAAGTTAAAAATAAAAAGGGAATTAGGGGCTTCCCTGGTGGCGCAGTGGTTGAGAGTCCGCCTGCCGATGCAGGGGACACGGGTTCATGCCTCTGTCTGGGAAGATCCCACATGCCACGGAGCGACTGGGCCCGTGAGCCATGGCCGCTGAGCCTGTGCGTCCGTAGCCTGTGCTCTGCAACAGGAGAGGCCACAACAGTGAGAGGCCTGCGTACTGCAAAAAAAAAAAAAAAAGGGGGGGGGGGAATTAGGGTATACAGAGTTATGACATATGGAATTTTTTTCTGATGCAGAAATAACATGAGCTCCAGAGACCAGTGGAAAGGATTGGGGGAGGTGGGCTTTAGGATATGAGGATAGCCTAGGGGATGTACAGAGTCACGTGGGGATGAGAGTCAGGGTAATGAGGGGTAACCTTGTTTCTTCTATCACTGATATAAGGAAATTAAAGGGCATCATTTAGTAATTCTAGTGATCTAATATTTTGGTAAGTGATATTATGATGTCATTCGATTGAAATATAATGTGTACCATGGTTTTTGAAATATAAATTTCCAAAGAACCCTTGAGGATGAACCATGTGAAGGAGTTGGATAAGAATAACAAAACACAGACCCTCACCTACAGTGAAATAATAATTTAGTTGGGGGTTTAAGCCAAATAAATGAGAATTTCTATAATGGACTATTTTATAAAAATGAAAAATAATACGATTCACTTAAGGCTGTATTTATTTAAACAAGTACCACATGGGTGGTATATTTAAGAAGCTACAAGCTCAGAGGAGAGATACATAACTGTGGTCTGGGGATTCCTGAAGAGTTGTCTTGAAAATAGTGACAAATAAGCAATGAAAAGGGGTAGAACAAATCTAGGCAGAGAGAAAGATAAAAATTTAAGGAACTTTTCTGAGTTTCTAGGTAGATGTTCTTCCTTCTATCTAAAGCATAAATTCTCCATAACTATCAAAATATTTCACCAGTATGATTATTAACTACTGGATGATTATATTCCTTTTCTAGTATATTAACCAGCTTGTCTCTACTGTCATAACCATACATTTTTATTTTTAATTATGCTACTGACATAAAAAAAAATCAGAAAGCAAAGAGAGCAGATGTGTATTCCATGGGATTTAAAGATTAATCTATCCTCCACTGCACCCACTTAGTTTCAAGCAGGAAGAAACACTTGCTAATGAGTCAGATGATTACCAGCATTGAGTTTATTTAGAGGAATTCTGTGTGTGAGGGTGGGCTTGGAGTGAGTACACCCAGAAATAGAAATGTGAATGCCACCCTTTCAACATTATTAAAATAAAGATACGCTGACACTGCTTCGTACAACTGAAGTTTATCAATTGTTACTGTTCTAAGCTGCAGCTTCAATCTAGATGCTCTCCTAATAGAGACTAATCTTATAGGTGAGGTGTTGTTCGGCTGCCCACACGGCATAGGTAGATACTATGAAAAGCTGAAACTGAAATAATGCCATGCACTTGGCAAGTCGATGACAAGAATTCTACTGCCATCAAGAGCATCTTTCCTTCATAGCAGGTCAAATGTGACTCTAATTCAATCTGTGAAATGCTAAAATCTTTGTTGGAGAAATAACCATACCAGCTTCCCCAAAGCGCTAGGAAATACTCTCTCTTCACCAAGTTGCAATGTATTTCACAATAATTATTTGATTTTAGACATAAACTGAACAATTCATTGCACGATTGATGCTATTAATCATTAACTGGCTGTGTTAGGAGGATACACACACACTAATCATCTGCCACAAAAATAAAGAAAACCGGGCTTCCCTGGTGGCGCGGTGGTTGAGAGTCCGCCTGCCGATGCAGAGGACACGGGTTCGTGCCCCGGTCCGGGAAGATCCCACATGCCGCGGAGCGGCTGGGCCCGTGAGCCGTGGCCGCTGAGCCTGCGCGTCCGGAGCCTGTGCTCCGCAACGGGAGAGGCCACCACAGTGAGAGGCCCACGTACCGCAAAAAATAAAATAAAACAAAGAAAACCGTCCTTCTTTTGTCTTCAAACTGTAATATTTGCTTAATTCTTTTGTTTCAGTGAAACATTTAGTACAAAGTTAATGCGTCTGTTTTCAAAATATGTGGGTCTTTTTACTCTGAATTTTTTTAAACTACATCTTAAAATGCTGTTTTAATTTCTGTCTTTTCTCCAAATGATTGTCTTGTCCCTCATGAGGAAACCTGCTGATTTCAAATCATGTTTGAGATACTTAATAATCTGCAAGGGATTTCAAAGCTCCATTTCTGTCAGCATTTAATTATAGCCAAACTTAGGTAATACTCACTCTCGTACAGTTATAGTGGAAAAATCATTAACCTTCCCGGAGCAAATCAAACATATCCCCAAATAAAAGCTTTACTTGGGCATCATCTCCTTAAAGATTGTCTCATCGCAGAGCTCAAAGTAAAGTTACTCCATGGGTTATACCACTAGGTGATTCTAAGCATAATTACAGATATTGACATTGGTCTGAGGACATAGATTATTTAAAAATTTTTAGGTTAATGACTGTGTGTCTCTCTCGTCATTATGCCAACAGTTGAATCCATTAACAAACAAAAGAGTTGCCTACAAGGTTTCTTGTCAAAACCTATAAATAAGCTATGTGCTCAAATGGAAAGAGGGTGGACAGTGGAATCCAAATACCTGGGTTTGAATCCTATTTGTCTTTAGGAAAGCTAACTAACCTCTCTGAGTTGCTTTTCTCTTCTTTTGTTCTTGTTTGTTTGTTTGTTAATCTTTACAACAGTGATCTCCTGTTTATGGTTGTTGAAAGAATTAAATAATTGCCTGTCACATATATGACACATAGTGACTAAAACTAACCAAAATTATTTAAATCTATCACATGGTTACAAGAGACAAGGGAAGGGAAATATTTAGTACGAGGTAATATCCAGTATGTGGGAAAATAATTATGTTTACCAGCACCGAATCAATATTGTATGCTCTCCATCCTCCCATCCTCTACTCTTCCATGTACCGCCATGGCCTCCACACCATCAGAAGGCATGAGGCTCCCACTTAAAGGCAACACCAGTATCCTCAAAAGAGAACTGAAATTAGGATTTGGATGGAGGGGAGACAGATCTAGGCAAAGATCTAAAACTAGATAGCATGACAGTCAAGAGATAAGACTGGGAAAGGAGAACATGAGGGCAGTGACTAACCAAACTAAGATTCTGTCTTTAGCAATTTGTGGAGCCTTCGGAAGAGGCAAAGCAAGTAGACAGGGGCTATAGGTACCTGGAGCTCAGAAATGAATTCTAGGTTAGAAGATTCATTAGGAATTCAACAGTATTTACAAATGAGCTGAAGCCATGGGTAAGGGGGAGGTTACCCTGGAAGAATACACAGGATGAATACATAGGATTTAGGCAGTATCTAAAAGATAGGATTTTGCCTTAGGTACAATTAAAATTGAGCTTAGAGGAAGAGAAACTCACATTGGGAAATAAAATCACTGGCAGATAGATATAAAGAAAACAAAGATGAGTAGTCTCACAGAAATCTGAGAAAGAAACATTTTTAAGGGAAATAAGAACAGAAAAGTCACTGGATTAAGTGATTTGTTGGACATTTTTCTAAGAAAGGTGAGAACAAAAGCCACCTTTATTGCCAAGACGATAAATATAGCCTATCTCATTGGGAAGCCTGGTTGAAAAGGAAGGAGAGAAGTTGGGACACTGCTTATTATGGGACATGTGCTCTAGATGTGACAGTTTCTGAATATGTTTTAAGCAGAGGAAGCATTCAGTATATAGAGAGAAAGTAGACAAGGGAGAGGAGAGCAGATCTAACAGGGGAATGGAGATGATTCCTGAAGAGAAGGAATGGACTAAAATCTAATACTTATTGTGATTTCCCTTAACCTCCAAGTGGGAACAAAGACAGTCTCTCATTAATGCACATTTTAAAACTGTCAGAGAGACACAACATAGCAGCATCTGGTCATCTGCCAGAAGTCACGTTCTGTTAAGTGCAGATTATACAATAAATTTGTGACTTTCAGTGCTGATAATTCCATTACTCTGCCAACTGAAGAGACGGCATGCAAACACGCTCATTTCCACCCACTAGAAAATTGAGGATGAAGTAGAAGAGCTAAAACTCTGGGAGAAAGTGACGGGTCAGATGAAAATTTCCGACGGAAATTAAGGGAATGTACCGAGCCCGAAATGGGCTATACACCACAAGAAAACAGCTTCTAGAAAATTCAGGGTAAAAGCCACTGCATTGTACTGGCTGGAGATTACAAACAGAAGGTACATACTAAAGGATAAAAGCTATCTGGGAAAGTTAAAGCTCAAAATTTGTTCAACTTATAATATTAGGGGCAAGAAAGAGGACTCTATGAATCCACAAAAAAGCATGGTGTCTGGAAGCAGGCAGTTTTATCTGAGAATGCAGAACCTCTCAACATTTATTTTGATTGAATCTTTGCTATCAAGGATCATGATCTTCAAGCTAAAAAGAATAAAATAAACATGGTCCAGAGATACTTGAAGTCCATGAGAGGTGACCAGAGAGAACAAATTCAACTCACACAGGATACATAAACAATTCCCAGAGCATAGAAAGAACTAGCAAACCCAGCAAATGTAACTTTTGAGACTTTTTTTTTTAATAGAAAAATAGGAAAGGTGCCAGGAAACATAAGAAAAAGAAAATCACCTTAATTTTCGGGAAAAAAGAAAGATCATAGAATCTAGGAACCATAATGCCAAAGGCAAAAATACTAGGATTTGTCATTATATAGACATACAGATAATTTGTACATATGAGAGATCAAAGCAGGAAAAAGTGAACATACACAGCTTGTGGAGACATCCACAAAGGCTCTTTAGAAGAGATGGCTTTTGAAGATTGGGGACATTTTAACAGATGGAAAGGAGGAGGGAGGGGGACAGTGGGTAGGGCATGCCAGACAAATGGCAGTGGCACTGCAGAGAAGGAAGCAAGACTGTACTTGTTAGGTTTGGAAAAAATAAATGGTATAAATATGGTAGAATAGAAAGTAAATCTGGAGCTAAAAAGTAGTAAGTGCGTATATTACGCTTTTCCTGCTAAGGATAGTGTTAGCAAATGACAGGTGAACTTGAATGCCCAGCTAAAGCGTATTTCATAGTGACCTTTGTTTTTTATGTAGAGACAGCATTGGTAATTTTTCTTTAAAAAAGTCTGTCTCTGTCTACCTTAAACTTACAACCGATCCAAGAGGGAAGAAGATATGCCACTATCAAGACATTTTTGCAAATTCTAACACTTTATGGATCCTTTAACTTAAAGGAAGCTTCACACCTCTATACTGTATCTGCCTCTCCAGGTCAGTGATCCAAAACTTCCCACGCTCTTTAAAGGTTTTCGTTACTCATTTCTTAATATGCCGCAGGTCTTCTGTGACGGATCCCTTCATAGTGTAGGGGTTCCGATATGGCTTTTGCTCTGTCTTAACAGATGTCAGCCTGGCAGGCAGAGTTGTGAAAACTCTGACGGGAATCTATGGTATTTGGAGTTCATAAGACCTAATTATCAATTTTTAATGGTATGCATTTGTTGTTTTTAAATAAAAAATTCAGTGAAACTCTCAGTATTTCAAAGACTGTCACCCATTAATAGTAATTCCCTTACTGTCAAGATGCTGTTACCTGCCAGCCTTCTTAAGTCCAAATGCAGAATGCAGTATGGCAATTTTATTTACGTGTAAATAAACTCACTCCATTGCCTTAAGGTTCCATAGTAAAGCAAACAATATATTTTTCTGGGCAGTTGGAAAAAATACTAGTACATTCCAATGGCAACATTCCAGCAGATGTCCTAGTAGATATTTTACCAACTCTAGCAGTACATTAAGCTATGACAGTGATCATAGAGACGGAGAGTTCAATCAAAGCTGCACACAGACCTCAAATTTTAAAGCATATAAATTGGATTTAGGATACTAGCAAAGGTTGCATGTTAAAGACTAACATAAATGTGGACGAACGATATCTGGTTTTGATATTAAAGACGGTACCTGGGGGTTGAACTAGGGATTCCTAAATTTGAATCAGATTCTGCTTCCGGGTTAATCATTTCCAGAATGGGAAGAACTTGCATGATTGGGATAGTATCAGAATTTTCATAGAATGTAAAAATGCCTGGCACATGCATAGAAGGTGAGCATTAAATTAGTTTTATTGTAACACTTGTATCTTCATCCATTAATAAGGATATTTCTTGATCCACATTTGTCACAGGCCTATTGTCTAAGTGATTATTTAAAAGATTTGAAGTTTTTGAAAAGCATATTAAATATAAACTTCAAGTCTGTTAATACCATTTTCTTATGAAATACTGATTTTTCTTAAGCAAATAATATTAATTATCTCACAAGGGCTTCTGTTCTGTCTTTAGTACAGCCCATTTCTTCACAAGTAACTCAGCTGCTACCTGCAGGGAATTTTTCACCTAATCAAGTATTGACATAGAAAATGTATTCCTGTCCTAACCCAAGCAATAAACAGCTGACACAAAGAGGTTCAATATTTGTGCACCAAGTGTTATACAGATGACTTGTGATGACACAAAAGTGTAGTTTTCTTCTTTCTGAAAGCATTTCCTTGGCTTTCTGCTGAAAGAGGGGAAAAATCTGCCCTCATTCCTTTCTATTTAGACACCTGGATTTCATTGAGAAGGAGACTTGGTGACAGAGTGACATGATTACACGCTGCTTAGTGCCTTGATGATGAGATAGGGGAGAATGTGAGAAATGAGGAGTGAGTTCACGCATTTGATGTTTGTTTTTTCTCTTAATCCAAATGATTATATTTAGTTAGAAAAGACACGTTACTTTTTAATGCATCTTTTATACAGCCATATTTTAACCCCCAATTAGCTGAAATTTCCTTGTTTTTCCCTAGTGCCCAGCCAGCTGGCTTCAGAGCATAACATGGGCCTGATGCCAAACCCTGGAGTATCTGGCACCTACAGGCTACCTACAGCCACCAGGCAGGAGTGGCAATTTGATTTTTGTATCTCTTGTCATTACAATGAAACAGACCCACAGCGCTTACGGCATCCATTTCCTGTCATTAGGAGAAAGAACTGGTGACTTTTTTTTTTTAAACCATGTCAGTTTACTTGCCAATGAAAACAGGTTTTCCTGAAGGCGCCAGTAACCTCAAGGCCCCTGTATGGGACAAATTCCTTCAAAATATGGACGTAATTTCTTCTCAAGCTGTTGAATCAGTGCAGCCTTAGGCCAGAGGAAACTTGGAATGCAAGCCAATCAACAAAGAGAGACTCAGGGCTAAACCCTCAAGTACAGAGAGCTCATTTTACAATACAGATTTCTCCCAATTCTTTTAGGTACACGGAACAGCTACAGTTTTGCCTGGTCCATACATATCGCCTCCTTTCCTGTATATTCCTCTGTTTTCCTTAAGAAATCGATAAAAGGGGAATACCCCGCCCAACAAAATGCTCCTGGCAGTCCACAGTACGGAAGGAATGGACAGCAAAATACAGTCATCTATCAATAACAGCCGCCACTGAGCAACTTTTAGCGTCTTTGGAAGCCAGCAGCTAGTCCCACTCAGAACTCCCACGTGCATACCCAGGCTCCTACCTACACAGTAAAATCGAGAAGCTTTTTCTTCTTGGCTGATTATTTAACATCTCTAAAGTCTTTTGAAGCATATCAATAAGTTGAATAAGTAACATGTTCATTAATGTCCTTGATCTCCTACAACTCTAAACACAGACACTGAATTAATCAAACCCCAAAGCCCTTTAGCACCAAAGTAATGTTTTTTATTTGAAATATCTTACTCTTCTTTGAAAATGGAAATATTCCTTCAAATGAAACATAGATCTAAACTTTTAAGGGATACAAGAACTAAGAGATGGAGACAGAGAGATATGTGCTATTTCCTCAGGGGAATATATTTCAATTTATTTCTGTAATCTAAAGAAAAATGTTAAGTTTGTTTTTGGTTTTGTTTTCCTTTTCAATGGTTCTTTAATCAATATCTAACTTTAGGAATAAGGGACTTTAATATTACGTAGTTATTCTGCTTCCCCCCAAGACAATAGAACTTTAAGCAAGTTCAACGTTAAAAGGGCATCAATCCCAACCTAAGAGGGTCATTCTATGTTTAACGTATAAAAAAACTCCAGTGTGAAGGGAGGCAAATGTCTGTTCTCTCCATTTTGACTGGTGAGGTGTATGCAGTTCCTGTTTCTGTTTCTCTGTGTCTTTACTCTCTTATATATTATAGAACTTAGCTCCCTGGAGATAATTTTAACAGACACAACTCAGACCCTGCAAAGAGTGACCCAATGCCTTGGGGATCGGCATCAGGCCAGGCTGACAGATGGTTATCAGTTTGACAAGAAATATGCTATAGGCTATGTTAGGTTAGAGCGTTACCAGCCAAATTCTCCTTTGAAACCACTCAAAGGGAAGCCTGCGAACACATGCATGCTTTTATATATAAAGAGATTTTCCAATTAGGCTATTCCAGTGTTAACTTAAATAGAGGACTTGGAAGTAAATTTAGTTGCCCGTTTTTGTTGACTTACTTGTTTCTTGGATTTTGAATTTATGTGGTTATTCATACGCAGCAGGAAATGTTTTTTATATTCCTGAAATTCATGGAAGGCACTCAAATTGCATCCAGAAGGCTTTTGTCCTCCTGTGTAGGCCTCTAGCCAAAGCAGGAAAACAATTGCTCAGGATTGTTTTTTCTAGATGCTGAAGCTTGCTAAGGAACTGCTCGTGTATTTTTACCCCATCTTACACTTGATTGAATCTGCTATACAAACTAAATGAAGATGACATATCACCTTCTCTGATTATCAGTAAATAGCTCACAAATTAACCCTAAACTACAAATGAGGGAATAATGTGTCTTTTTGAGAAAACCAGATGCTTTCTGTTCTGAAGTACGTGCGATAACAGGGTGGAATGGTTAATGTACAATGTATGCCATCTGCTGACTAATACAGAGTATTTACAAGGGTAAATTCTCCCAATAACTGTGTTTGGTAAATGATTATCTAAATAATACAACTACATTTGAACCACAAATTGGATCTTGCCAATTCTGTTTAACTTTACTAGTCATGATTTGGCATTCCCTCTAATTAGAAAAAATGATAATAAAAGGCAGCCGCTCTGAGGTTAAATTCGATGGTAAGTTTTCAAATGCCTCTCAGATATGCAATAAATAATGAATAAATCTGAATGCTTCTCCCTTTATCCATGTCAATTAAAGGAATAAAGTATATTTCTTAAAACCCTATAGTAGAGCCATGAATCTCTGAGCTTTCCCTCTTCCTGATGTATGCTTTGTGCTACCTTACAAATCAGTTTGAATTATATGTAAACCACACAACTGGAGAAATGTAATTCGTTGTACTTTTGTTTAGACACAGCAAGTAACGCAGATAATTATTAGCTATCTTGTACAATTTATATTCAGTAGAAACAGTTCAAAAGAATGATAAAGATCACCTGTTTTGTTAATTTAATAGTACCTCTGTACAACTGAAATGTGTTCAAATGTAAATCCATTCGCAGGTAGTAATTTCATGGGCGTAATAATTTCTGTCCCTAAGTATAAATAGAATAATAGAATATTAATTTTGGTTTTTCTAACCTAAAATTTCACCTGTAATGATAGCCTCTGACTGACTGCCACAGATAATTCACACTTTGATTTTCTAAGTTCAAATATCATTTTCAGCGTCATGGAAACTTAATCACAAACTTCATTTGATTAGCATATATGTTAACAGATACTAATCTCACCACCTCTGTTTAGATATTTTTTTCATTGGCATTGTGAATATTCCCTCTTAAAGACTCATAGAGAAGGCAAGTATGCAGGAGGCAGAAACTGATAGTAATTTCGATCTTGAAATAAGGGAATCTCACTTTGTGAACAATTAAACTCCGTTTTACCTGAGGGCACTTTTCAGTCTTCACAATGCAAAATAGTCTTAACTGGTTTGAGGAATCAGAAGACAAAGTTTTAGGCTACTTGGGTGGCTGGAAATTAAAGAGGGAATTTCCAGAAAAGAAAGCCAAAGAGAAGGGAGCGCCAAAATCTGCACAGAAACTCCATTCAAATACTTGGCTGACCTTCAGACTATGCATGTGCACAGGAGACTCCAGGAGCAACATATGGAAGGCTAAACTAATTGAACAGAGATTTCAGCTGCTTCCCATTTCTGGGAAGACAGAGTTTGAGTCCAGCAAAGGTAACTGCCTGCTAGAACAAAATCAGCACTGTTCAGGGAAAGAAAACAGCATCTAGAGTCTCTAACATATAACCCAAAATGTCTACTAAAGAACCAAAATTTATTAGACATGAAACAGTGAAATGTGACTCATGTTCAAGAAGACAAGCAGTCAATAGAAATCAACCCTGAAATGACCCAGGTAACGGAATTACCAAGTAAAGATCAGCTATTAGAAATATATTCAAATACTTAAAGAAAAACTATGGTCATAATGAGTATACTGATGAGAAATGTCAGGAGAGAAACTGAAGTTTGTTTTTTAAAGGACCAAATAGAAAGTCTGGAAGTGAAAAGAACAATATCTGAAATGAAAAATTCAGTGGATGGGCTTAATAAGAGATTCGGAAAGGAAAGAAAGATTTCAGTAAACTTAAAGTTAGATCAATAGCAATTACCTAATCAGGAAAACAGGACGAAAATATACTGAAAAACCGAAAGAGACTCAGTGACTTGTGGGATAATAGTAAGTGGTCTAAGACACATGTAATTGGTATCTTAGAAAAGAATGTTGTAAGAGAGCGGATATATTTCTATGTATAACTGATTCACTTTGCTGTATACCTGAAACTAACACAACATTGTAAATCAACTATACTCCAATAAAAGTTAAAAAAAAAAAAAAAACACTAGGGAAAAAAATATTCACTTATAGACTCAAGAGGCCCAGAAAACCCAAAGCAGGTAATACAAAGAAAAAAAAAGCCGAAACATTATACATACAGGGGAATAATTGATATGAATGATGACTAAGTCCTCATCAATAAAGGCTAGATGTCATACTTAAATTGCTGAAAGGAAAAAAAATCTTTTATCCCAGAGTTTTATATCCAGTGAAAATACCATTTAAAATGAAGCTGAAATAAAGGCATTCTTTAAAAAAAAAAAAAAAAAAGACCTGAATTAGAAAAAAAATGCTTAAAGTATTTCTTCAACTTAAAGGGAAATTATACCATAAAAACCCAGATGCTAAGGATGAAATCAAGAGCATCAGAGAAGGTTAATATCTGGGTAAATGTAAAGGATAACTTTTTAGTGCCATATATTTTATTTTTTTCAATTTATTTAATAGACCCATGAGTGTTTAAATCAAAATAGAAAAAGTAATTGTGAGTTTCATAGAAATATCAGAAAAATATAAGACAACAAAAACAGTAGTAGGTGTAAATGGAGTTACAAAGGTGTAAGGTCCTTATGCTTCTTGTGAAGTAGTAAAATATTATTTGAAATTTGCCTGTGATAACTTAAAGATGTATACTGTAATCTCTAGATCAGCCACTAAAATAGCAAAAGAAATACTGTATAGCTAAATACCTAAAGGTTAGATACAGCTAAAATGTCAATACTGGAAGCAAAATGAAATCTTAAAAATAGGCTATCCACCCTGTGAAGACAACAAAGGGGGAAAATAAATACAAGCAAGGAAAATGATATATTATGAAAACATTGGCCTTAAGATACTTGGTATGGCCATATTACTGTAAGACAATGTAGACTTCAATAGAATTGAAAAACACATGGAATAGTTGTATAACAAAATCAACCAACCTTACTCAAGTGGAATATATAGAACATTATACCCACAAACTGTAGAATACATGTTCATTCAAGTGTGCACAGAACAGAACATTGATCGAGACACATCAGACTTTCAAAAGACTGAAATCTTAGGAGTATGTGCTCTGACCACAATGGAATTAAATTAGAGATCAATGAAAATAATATATCTGGAAAAGTTACAAATATTTGGAAATTATCAATTTACTTCTAAATAGCCATGGGTCAAAGAACTCAGCATCATTTTTCTTCAGGGAAATTCAAATTAAAACCTAATGTGATACTATTTCACAAACACTAGAATGGCTATAACGAAAACAAAAAGATTTGACAGCACCAGTGTTGGAAAGTATGTGGCACAACTGAACTCTTACACATTGCTGGTGACACATAAAATGGTACCACCATATTACACAGTATTTTAGCATTTTCTTATGAAGTTAAGCATACTCCTACTCTATGACTCAAGATGTCCACTAGATACTTATCTAAGAGAAAAGAAAACACATACTGACCAAAATATTTGAACAAGAATGTCTATACCACCTTATCCGTGATAGCTAAAATTCAGATACAACCCAAATGTCCATCAACAAGAAAAATTAACTATGGCTTATCTATGAAATGGAAGCACACACTGACAAAACAATGAACTAGGGATACACAATAACAATAATGAATCTCAAGTAGGGTATGTTAAGTCAAAGAAGTCAGACACAACAGAGTATATTCTGAATGATTCCATTTCTATGATGTTCAAGGAATAAGTAAAAGTAATGTATGGTGATAGGATTCAAAAAGAGGTTGACAATGAGGGGTGTGGGTTGACTGTAAGTGGGCAAGAGGAAACTTTCTGGGATCAAGGAAATGTCCTGTTTATTGTATAGGGAAATCATTATAGAATTGTATACCTTCATCAACATTTATCAAACTATACCCTTCATAACTGAGCATTTCACTGTGTGTCAACGCTGCCTCAATGAAGAACGATAAACAAATATTGAACTCTAGTTAGTAGGTTTTCTTTTTGTAGGGGCATGGGTTAACAATTCTGAAACTAATTTTGTATCCCAGGTGTGAACAAATAATTATATTAAAGATAACAGGTAAAAGTTTTTTCACTGTTGAGCACAGAGATACAAAGATGGAAAGAGAAGACTAGAATAAAGTCTTTAGTGTAGCAATTAGAGTTGTCAGGTAAATAAATGTGTGTGTGTGTGTGTGTGTGCGCGTGCGTATGTGTGTGTGTGTGTCTTTCCTAGTTCAGGCCACTGAAAGAGACAAGAGCTCTCCAGCAACGTGACATATCTAGCACCTAGATCTTGGTTTCTGAGTTCTGTTTTCCACTGAAAGGAAATGTAACTCCTTAGAAAAATGGCTGACACCAGCACTGAGACTATGCCAGGAAATAATTAAGTGCTCAAAGAATCACGAGAACACATCAAAGCACAGAAGGGCCAGCTAGAAGGGACTCACACAGGTCAAATCTGGGGAAATTTGAGCATCAAAATAAATAATAATAATAAAAGATTATAACCCATTGAACAAAATAAGAATCCATGTTTCCAAATTAAATAAATAAATGAGCAACTAAACAAATGAAGAAGGAAAAGCTCTTCCTCATAGTAGAATGCCAACTAATAGATGTAAACAAATAATGTAGTTAGAATGTCACCAATGAGAAATAAAATTAATGGATGAAATGTGATGTGAGAGAGGATATTTCTGTAGCCTCAGTGCATCACTCCACAAATTACTTATGCATTACAAAGAAAAATATAGTTACTTTATATTCATGAATTCTGGGAGACAGCACTTTAAGTTCAGAAAATATATGCATACATACACATATACACACACACAGAGAGAGGGAATGATAAAGGAAAAGGGGCAAAATACATAAATAATTGGTGACCTTGATAAAGGATTATGGAAGATCTGAACTACTTCTGTATCTTTCATTTTTGAATTCACATTAAAAGTTAAAAATTAAAGCAGCAGCACGGTTCTGGTTCCACTATAGAAGTATAAGCCCACTGCAGCCCATTTCTCCACTGGTTACAAGATCTCTGGACAAAGCATAAAAAACAGCTACCTACTGCCAATCTGTTTGTCTTCGTTGGAAAACTATTCAGGTCCTCTGCCCATGTTTTTATTAGATTTTTTTTATATTGAGTTGTATGAGTTCTTTAAATATTTTGGATATTAACCCCTTATCAGATATATCATTTGCAAATATCTTCTTCCATTCAGTAGGTTGCCTTTTTGTTTTATTGATGGTTTCCTTCCCTGTGCAAAAGCCTTTTAGTTTAATGTAGCCCCATTTATTTATTTTTGTTTTTGTTTCCTTTCCCTGAGGAGACAGATCAAAGAAATATATATTACTAAGACTGATGTCAAAGAGTTTACTGCTTATGTTTTCTTCTAGAAGTTTTATGGTTTCAGGTCTTACATTTAAGTCTCTAATCCATTTTGAGTTTATTTTTGTATATGGTGTAAGAAAGTAATCAAGTTTCATTCTTTTGCATGTACGTGTGCAGTTTCCCCATCACCATTTATGCTAAGTGAAATAATTCAGACAGAGAAAGACAAATACCTTATGATTTCAATCATATGTGGAATCTAAAAAAACAACTAACCAAAACAAACAAAAACAGAAACAGACTCACAGATACAAACTGGTGGTTGCCAGAGCAGAGGGGTGTGGGGACAAAAATAGGTGAAGGGGATTAAGAAGTACAAACTTCCAGGTATAAAATAAATAACTCATGGGAATGTAATATACAGTATAAGGAATACAGTCAATAATACTGTAATAACTTTGTACAGTGACAGATGGTTACTAGACTTAACACGGTGATCATTTTGTAATCTATTTAAATGTCCAATCACTATGTTGTGCACCTGAAACTAACATAATATTGTATGTCAACTATACTTCAATTGAAAAAAAAAAAAGCAACTACCTGAGGGCTCTGGTAAGTAAACAACAGCAAGAAGATTGTGGAGGGGAAGTCAAAACATGGTAAAGCATCCTGTTAGGAGGATTCTGTATTCAGCTTGTTTCACAAGTGTCCTTAGAATCTTGCTTTATTTTTATATAAACAAAACTGGAAATTATACACAATCTATCATGGTTGTAGTTTATGGGAAAAAAAAAAACAAAGGCAAACTTCCTGTGGTGGGATTAAACTCAAAGGTTGGTGAGTAGATGCATATCTCTTATCATTTAAGTAAATAAATTTTTTAAGGTTATGGTTTGTACTTTTTAAATTATTTCTCATTTTAACAACTTTTTCAGTTAACCAAAAACTTTCGTGTGATATGAAATAGTTCCTACTCTATTAATAAATTCATCCAGCAGCAAAGATAATTTAAAAATTTGGTGTTCAGTTGGCTTAAGAATATGCACAGGGCTTCCCTGGTGGCGCAGTGGTTGAGAGTCCGCCTGCCGATGCAGGGGACACGGGTTCGTGCCCTGGTCCGGGAAGATCCCACATGCCGAGGAGCGGCTGGGCCCGTGAGCCATGGCCGCTGGGCCTGCGTGTCCGGAGCCTGTGCTCTGCAACGGGAGAGGCCACAACAGTGAGAGGCCCGCGTACCGCAAAAAAAAAAAAAAAAAAAAGAATAAGCATATTTGCAGAATTTCCTGAAGATTATACTTGAAGAGTGTATTGTGCTTTCTAACTTTAACAAAAGGAATTGCTTAAATATTTTACTGCATGTCAAAATCTGTTAGATTAAAATAAAATTAACTGGAAAATGTCATATTACAGAGGATTAAAAATGCTAAAAAGCCCAAGTACATGCTAGCCCTTTTGGTTTTGAATGTCTACTCTTTGTAATACTTGGAGAAACGTTGGCTATTTAACAGAATGGTGAGTTACTACTATATCAGAATCCCTGGAAATACCAAAGTATAATTTTTAAATAACAGCATAGGAAAAACAGAAGTAAATTTAAAAATCAAATACAAAGTATTTAAATTTCACTGTAGGTATTATCATTATAATTGCTTTTTACTAAGCATCATGACCATAATTTTCATCTGACTACAGCACTAAAAATCACTCTTACTGAGAGGAGATCTTGAAAATGTGCTGTTTTCTTTGGAAACATATCAACGTGTTGGGTCTGGAGAAAGCAATTGCCTTGATTTCCTGTACATTAATAGAGAACAACATGAAGATGCACTTCATTGTAAGAACTGATCATAAATTGTAACCAAAAGTCCCACATGGCTGTGGGAAGAGAAGACTAAGAATTGAGTGAGTCTTCTCATGACAAGATGGAAGGCAGGTTAGAGCAGGTTAAATTCTAAAGTGATGTTTCAAAATGCCTACGCATTTTAACTATTCGTCATTATAAAATGTAACATGAGGAGCTAGTCTATATTTAATTTAGATATTCTCTACTCTCTGAAAATTGCATGATGTTTGGACACTATATATTAGATGACTGTGATGAAGACTATGTAAGGCTATCTAACATTTTTTCATTGTTTCCGATCTGTGATGTATTGAAAAACACTCCAGCTTCTCTATCAAACCTGATTAACTTATTTTGTATTACTAAAAATAGTAGGGCTTTTGCTTTTTAAAATCTAATTTTTACATAATTCAAAGCCACCTTTCTTTTATATATCCTTATAAACTTAGAATGTGCTTTCAAGGAACAGTAATCAGTCATGAGTTGTTTCAAATTCATTATTCTTCATTCCTTTCTGCAACGTCTCCAAAATCCTCTGAGATCCAATACCTCTAGGTTTGCATTTAAAAACCTCAGTAGCCCAAGCCTCAACCTCTGTAACTTTTATTTCTTCACAACCCTCATTTATTCTGCTTTCCCTGGTGTATTTTTCAGATGCTGGTGCTTCATGTCTTTAAAGTGCAACTAGCTCATCCTTCCAGAGCTTCCCTCAACAAAGACTTACAGAGCCTCCTGGGATCAGTACAGAAGACATTCTCATAAAACAGAACAAGCTCAAGACTTTTCACTGGGGCTGCATTTGAAGAAGGCCTGTCAACCCTTATCAGAGAGATCGTGGTGAGGAAAATGGAGTTAGAGTTCTATGAAAAAAGGGGAAAAAATTGAGCCCCCCAAGTCAAGGAAATAGAAGATATTCAAAAAGGTAACACATGTAAATTACATTTGAACAAAATACATAAATTAGATTTGAACATAAAAGATGACAGAAAATTTTTTTTTAGATTTCTATGCAATGCTTAAGTAAGGTTGAAAACATTCAGTGAAAACATTTACTTGGCCCATATGAGAAAAAAAAATATATATATATACATACATGTATATACCTCAATTAACCTTTATATATAGTTAGGCTTTAATGAGGCATAAAATATTTCCATATAAAATATAGACTAGTTAGCCACAAAGAGTGCCAAAACAAAAGCATTTCACAATTATGAGACTTTGATATAATCGTATCCAAGGATACGCCTACAGAGCCTGCTAAATTTCAAAAAACCCTTAAACTAATCCTTAAATTGAAAGCTGACAATCAAATTGTATTCTAGTGATTGAGTGCTTTATTTTTATATAAACTTTAAATTTTTTAAAATTTTCTGTATGTATGTTATTTTTACACCCAGGACGCACTCAAAAACTTAGACATTTGTTTAAAAAAAAATCTTCTGCAGCATTTAAAGTAAATCTCTCTCCATCCTAATATAAACAATGACTATATATATGCTAAAATAAATATTTTCCTAAATGAAATAAATTATTCATTCACTGTAAAAGATACCTTGCTCGTGATAAAAAAAAAAAACCCACAACAATATCAAGCTACCAATCTGTTAGGGCAATGCATCACCATAATGATAAACAAATTACTGTCCTTGGTAAATTCAGTGAATACCATTTAAAAGGAGGACTGAAGCCAAATAGAAAGTACTAATAAAGATAAAGCAGGGAGCTAGCAATGTCCTCTGAACTTGAACATATGCATTTTATCAGCCTTCCATGTTTTAAAGAATCATACATTAGGCACCACTCAATACTCCAAGGGAAAACCTTTAGGGAGTTTATAAAGGATGACTTGGCATACCTAGTTTTAAAGTGAATATTTATAGCAAAGTGTTAACATTATGCTTTAAAACAATCACAGCAACAGAATAAAGCACATTGGTCCATCAACACTTTATTCAGCAACTACATATAATGTGTAAGGCACTGTCAAAGTCTGTTCTAGGTCTCAAGTCTAAAATTTGTCTTGTTTTCCTCCGAACAGGAAGTTCTTCATAATGTTTTAGGACATCAAAAACTCTTAAGCTGGTGATCAAGAGACTTTCTCCTTATTAAAATTTGTTACTGAAGTATATTATAATACGTAAAAGGACATATTTCGTAAGTTTACACCCAGATAAATCTTCACCAAGTATACAACTATATAACCGACACTCAGATTAAGAAACAGAGTATTACATACATCCCAGAAGCTCCTTATTCCCCCTGCTAGTCACCCCACCTCCATGGGTAACTACTATCCTTCCTCTAACAGAATGGATAAGCTTTACCCTCATGTTGTACTTTATGTAACAGATTCACGCATCATGGGCTCTTTGGTTACTAGCTTCTTCCAATATTATGCATGTGAGATTCAGCCACATGGCTACATGTAGTTATAGATTGTTCATTTTCATTGCTATATAGTATTCCATAGAGAGGAACAGAGAGTATACACATTCATAATGTATTGTATATTCGTCTTTTTTGGAAATGTGAGTAGTTTGGGTTTGGGGCTATTACAAGTGGTGATGTTTGGGGCTATTACAAGTAGTGATGCTAGGAACATTCCAACGCGTACCTTTTGGTGAATATGTAAGTATACAACTAGGAATGGAATTGCGAGGTCATATATCCTTATTAATTTGTAAATACATTTTCCATATTGAAAAATGGAAAAAAAAAAGCAATGTAGTGCCAAACAAATCACTTAAAAGCTCACCATTTAAAAAGATATACAAAGTAAGAACTTAAGGGACCTGACTCTAACCTATTTCTTACCACAGGTCAGATACCACATTTAGCAATCTGATATGACTCATCCAGACTTTTTCTGTGCTATGTGGAATTAATAAAGGCAGAACAATTATTAAAAGTGACAGTCAGGAGTGAAATTCTACCATGTGTTGAGTGAGAATGTTAATTCACGTTTCAAAAAACCTCATCACCAAAGTACAGGCAATGTTTCTGACCACATCATAGTAACTGAGCTAAGAAGCATACACCGTAAGATTGGGAGGCTATTACTGTCTTCACCAGTAGATAGCCAACAGCTCAAGAAATGAGTTCACTACATTTTAAAGTGCTTTCAATGATCTCATAATTTGAATTGCACTCAACTGTGATCTCTGACAGCTATAGCAAAGGTTTACAGTTTTATGGGTATTTATCATACAAGCATCTGAATGAAAGCACTTCTGATTCAAATTCTAGAAGACACACATCACCAGAAAAAATAAACTTAAATTCATCATCTTTAATTCTGTCAGTCTGAGCTCATTTTAAAAGTTTTTTTTAAAAAGTATTTAAATCCAAATATTTGGCACTACCTCTTCATAGAAAGAAATATATCCATTTCAACAATGAAATCCTTAACCAACCCCCCCCCCCCACAAAAACCCACTTTCTTTTCTGATAGACAAGTATTTTAAAGTATTCCTACCACTTTAAATTTGCAATGACCTCATCATCCTCATCCTGGTTTCTTGCTTACAGAAAAAGCAGTTCCGTTTTCTCACACTACTTAAATCTTGAGTAAACAACAGATCATTGCTGAACCTCACTTGGTTCTCTTATTCCTCTCTATTCCTGTTTCTCTCTATTTTGAAATTTTCTAAACATTTTGAAATATCACAAGAAAACAGAAGATACTATCTTACTTTTTAATTTTAGACTAAACTGCAGATATTTGAAGCATCTTTGTGCTTTCAGATAAATTATTGTACAGCTGACCCTTGAACAATGTGGGTTTGAACTGCCTGGGGTCCACTTATACGTGACTATATTTCAATAGTAAATACTACAGTATTACACGGTCCACAGTTGGTCGAATCATGGATGCTGAGGAACCCCAATGTGGAAGGCCGACTATAAATTATACATGGATTATACATTGTTCAAGGGTCAACTGTATTGTGCAAATGGTTAATTCCTCCAGAGTACCCTTAGAAGTGTCTCAGTGTCTAAGATAAGATCCCCTGTCTCTTTCTCCTGAAGTTACCTATACACGTAACTCTTACTTTAACGTAAAATTGACATCTCAGAGTTTTAAAAATAATTCCCACTGAAACCTAATTATACAATATTTTTAAGAAAAGTATATTTTCCTTTATACCCAAAATTTATTGAGTGCTTACATATACCATTATCTGACCCAAGTGGTTTGTATGTATAATCTCATTTACCTCTCACCCCCCAAAAAGGAAGAAAGGCTATAAGATAAATTATATTATTATTATGGTTGAAATTCTTGTTTAATAAATAAAATAAGGTATAGCGAGATTAAGTAACTTTCCTAAGACCATGCACTATCAAATGTTGGGGCCAAGATCTGATCCCAGGCAGAGGGACAACGAAGTTCACCTACTTAACTACCATGCCCTATTGTTTCCCAGATTCGTACATATGCCTGTATATTCAAAATACTTCTAATTTATTCACTGCTCCCACACAGGACTCTCAAGAACAATAAGAACTATCTTCAACACCCACAACCTAGAATAATTACTTATAGGAAGCTCCAATTTCCCTAAAGACTGGTTTGTCAAAAAACTAAGTTGACACCATTGACACCAACTGAACATCTTAAGACCAATGGCCCCTACAGGCATATTCCAAAGGAAGATAGAACAGTTTAGGCATCCAAAGTCCAAAGAAAAGATCAGGAACTTGGAGATGTGTAGTAGTTAAAAGGGAAGAACAAAATGTGTCTAAGATTCAGGGAAAGCAGGTACAAGAACGCTAGAAATTAGAGCAAGGGAAGCAAATAAGGTAAAGAGAAGATCATCAGTACTTAAAGCTCAGAAAGGATGTTTCTGAACCTATAAGGCACCTACCTTTCCTGTTCAGGTCCCCAGAGTCAATGCCAAATAAGCCTGTGTGAAGGCTTGTGGGAGGTAATCACATACTCATGGTATGCGTGGGCAGGAGGCCAAACCCATTTAAGAAGTTTTCCTCATGGCAGGCTAGCATGGGAGCCCTGGAAAACAGGCAGTGACAAATCAAACATTATAATACACTTTCAGTGGGGAGAAGGTGCAAAATCAGGTAGCAGAGCCACTCCAGGTAAACTTCCCCTACTTACCAGTTTTACATTGGGCTGGCCCTGGGGAATACTCAGTATTAATGGGATCACAATATTAATAGGATTTCATAAAGTTTAGGGATGCATATCTTTAAATTACTTGCTTATCCCCTCCTCCCCACTGCTTTTTCCCTCTCCTTTTCCAATCAGAAATCAACAGAGGAAGGTAAGAAAAGAGGTGTAAAGGTGGAGAGACTGAATTCCTTGGCAAGTCTAGAATAGCCTTAACCAAATGGCGGAATGGAAGAAGACTAGGGTACGGAGATTAGACACGTCCACTGAACAAAAGGGGTCTATTCAGATGAGCTGAGCACTGTGGCCAAGCTGTGCAATGTTCTAGGGCAAATTACCTCATAATTGTGTGCCTCAATTTCCTTAGTTGGAAAAATAGGTGTGACAATGCTTTCTTCACAGGGTTATGAGGAATTGAAATAAGACATGTGACAGTATCTGGTATATCTTAGGCATTCAAAGATGTCAGCTGACTCAATTCTTTCTCTGAACACTCACAAAAATGTTTATGTCTCTCTTAAGGCATAATTTACTTCCTACTTGCACTATAGTTATTTCTACATGCATCCTATCTCCTGCATTAGTGTGTAAGCTCACTGACAGCAGGATATATGTCTGATCCATGAGTATCTTTCGTAGTTGGAATTTAGTAAATGTTTATTTGGATGGATATGTTTAAAACCGAAAAGACCACTGAAAGACAATGGAGTGCATAATAATCAGCCAAGTAAAGATTGGGAATGGACCCTGTCAAATTACCCATGACCTTTTTCACAGAACTAGAACAAATAATCCTAAAATTCATAAGGAACCATAAAAGACCCAGAATTGCCAAAGCAATCCTGAAGAACAAAGCAGGAAGCATAACCATCCCAGACTTCAGACAATACTACAAAGCTACAGTAATCAAAACAGTGTGGTATTGGCACAAAAACAGACATACAGATCAATGGAACAGAATAGAGAGCCCAGAAATAAACCCACACACCTATGGTCAATTAATCTTTGACAAAGGAGGCAAGAATATACAATGGGAAAAAGACAGTCTCTTCTGCAAGTGGTGTTGAGAAAACTGGACAGCTGCATGTTAATCAATGAAGTTAGAACACACCCTCTCAGCATACACAAAAATAAACTCAAACTGGCTTAAAGACTTAAACGTAAGACATGACACCATAAAACTCCTAGAAGAGAACATAGGCAAAACATTCTCTGACATAAATCGTACCAATGTTTTCTTAGGTCAGTCTCCCAAGGCAATGGAAATAAAAGTGAAAATAAACAAATGGGACCTAATTAAATTTACCAGCTTTTGCACAGCAAAGGCAACCATAAACAAAATGAAAAGGCAACCTACAGACTGGGAGAAAATATTTGCCAACGGTGCGACCAACAAGGGCTTAATTTCCAAAATGTACAGAGAGCTCATACAACTCAACAACAAAAAAACAAACAACCCAATCGAAAAATGGGCAGAAGACCTAAACAGACATTTCTCCAGAGAAGAAATACAGATGGCCACTAGGCACATGAAAAGATGCTCAACATCACTAATTATTAGAGAAATGCAAGTCAAAACTACAATGAGATACCACCTCACACTAGTCAGAATGGCCATCATTAAAAAGTCTACAAATAACAAATGCTGGGGAGGATGTGGAGAAAAGAGAACCCTCCTACACGGTGGGAATGTAAGTTTCTACGGCCACTGTGGAAAACAGTATGGAGGTTCCTCAGAAAACTAAAAATAGAATTACAATATGATGCAGCATTCCCACTCCTGGGCATATATCCAGACAAAACTATAATTCAAAAAGATACATGCACCCCAACGTTCACAGAAGCACTATTCACAACAGCCAAGACATGGAAACAACCTAAATGTCCATCGATAGATGAATGGATATAGAAGATGTGGTACATATATACAATGGAATATTACTCGGCCATAAAAAAGAATGAAATAATGCCATTTGCAGCAACATGGATGCAAATAGAGATTATCATACTAAGTGAAATAAGTCAGAAACAGAAAGACAAATAGCATATGATATCACTTATAGGTAGAATCTAAAATATGACACAAATGAACCTATTTATGAAACAGAAATAGAATCAGGGACATAGAGAACATACTTGTGGTTGCCAAGGGGGAGGTGGATGGGGGAGGGTTGGATTGGGAGTTTGGGATTAGCAGATGCAAAGTGGTATATATAGAATGGATAAACAACAAGGTCCTACTGTATAGCACAGGGAACTATGTTCAATATCTTGTGATAAATCATAATGGAAAAGAATATGAAAAAGAATGTATGTAAATGTATATATGTAAATAACTGAGTCACTTTGCTTTATAGCAGTAACACAACATTGTAGTTCAACTATACTTCAATTTAAAAAAAAAAAAAAAGGATTGGGAATGGAGATGTTCAAGGCAGGAGATACCTGGACATTTGGTCCAGTGGAGAAAGAGCCAGAAAGTCCTTATAAGTGATAGAGGGACACAGCAAATGGACTGTGTTCATGGGAACCAAGCAAGATGGGACACCATCTTGGGTCTTATGTTTGCAACTTGGGTGTAGTTGAACTAGTAAAAATTTAAACAACAAAAAAATTTGAGCCAAAAAAATCAAGTTACTGGGGGACATGGGAGGAAATAAGTGAACATATACATAATTTTAATGTTAATAAAAATAAATACTTTCTAGAAGTAATGACTGTGGTTCTAGAGTTAGTAAATTCTAGGTTTGACTCTGGTTATTAGCTATTTAATTGTGGGCAAATTATATAATTTCTCATGTATCATATATGCAGAATAATAGTACCTACTTCAGGGAAATGATGAGGGGATTAAATAAGATAATTCATGCTAGGGCACTTAGCACAGTGGTGGCAATATAGTAAGTACCAAAAAAATGTCAGTTTTAACAATAATAATTATCATCATTATTGCTTTCATTTTACAACTGAAAAATACAGAATCTGGGAAGATGACATAATTTTTCCAAAGTCACATAGCTAATAAGTGTTGGAACCTGGAATTAAGCCCAGGTTAGACGGCCAGGGAAGCCCACACTATTAAGACTTACAATAGAAGCAGGACGTTTGGACACATGAACAAAAGAGTACTTCTTAGAACGGCAGAGTTTGCACAGGACTGACCCTGTTGGTGGTGTGTATTGTCTTGACCCACTATGTCCTAACGTAAAGATTAGTCTCATAGGCAGCAGAAGGTAGCTTAAACCTCAGGGCTCTGGTCCCTAACCCAACCATGGGGGCTGGAAAGAGGTATAAATGGGAGTTAGTTTGGTCACTTCGATCTCCCTTAAATGTTCCTGATAATCTGGCAATCCATCAGTTGGGAAAATATCAACATAAAAACTATTTATTGTTGGGAGGTGGAATAAGAACATGGTCCTTGCATTAATATAAACATGGTTTTAAGTTCTGGATCTTCCACTTACTAACTCAAACTACAGGTGAGTCATTTAACATCTTTAGGGTTCAGTTTTCTCATCTGTAAAATAGCAATATTAAAAGTAGATACAATAGACGTTAGTCTTGAATGTTAAATGTAATGTACATGCTGTATACTCAATAAGTGTTAGCTATTCTGGACATATTATTAGTACTCACCCATAACTGGTTCTCCTCTCCTTCTTTGACTCATGGGAGGCTGACTTCCCAGCTGTCTTGACGTAGGTGTGGCTGTAGGAACAGCTCCAGCTAATGAAGTGTAAACTGAAGTGACATAAGTTACTTAGTGAGAGAAAGTGTGAAAAGGCCCTGCCCAGCCTCCTCTGCTGTGGCAACCCTGGAAGACCATGTTGAGATGGTGTTGTGACAAGCTGGTGCCTCTTTCCAAGCCTGGGTGTCTTAGTGACTGTGTGGCACTGGGTGCCTCCTTGCCCTATTTTGGACGTGTACTTTGAGTGAAAAAATAAAACGTTGTTGTATTGTCACTGAGATTTAGCAGTTACCGTGTTATTCTAGCATACTTAAGTCTATCCCATCTAATACAGGTATTATTATCATCATCCATTATCATTATATTGTTCATCATCATTTTCATGGTATCCACCACTGTACTTAGTATATTTTATGTTATGAATTTTGCTCTACTTATATTTTGAAGCACATTAAATGTAAATTACAGTAAGTATAGTTTGGGTCAACAATAAGTATGTTTAAATGTTTTGTCACCTTTAACTATCTTATGGGACATTGAAATTCCACACTATGGACAATTTAAGAGGTGAGAGTTAATTTTTTAAAGATTTAAATACTTTTAAAAAGTATGAAAAGTGTACAATATGGCAAAAACTCAAATTCCAAATGGAGGAAAATTTTTTGAAATACTGATTTTACATAAGCCTAGGAATCTATTTCTAAGATACAGAATAAACTTACTTTATTTTTAAAGTAGCTACTGAAAACTTAACAATGAGTAGTGAATTGTGTTGGGTGCCAAATGATACAATAATTATAGGAAAGGCACAGATAAGTGCCTTTGCACCATTCTTGACAAGACAGTGAAGTCTGAAACCATGGGATGAGAAGAAATGAGACGCAAATAAGACTATGTTAGATTTTTAATTTTATCTAATACTATCAAATGTCAGCATTATACTAGATAGTATTGTATAATATCTGCATTATTTAAAGAACACCAGCTGCTTCAGGATATAACCCCCAAATCTCAGGAACTTACCCAATCAATGTGTATTTCTCTCTCATGCAGAGTCCTGGTCAGGAGGTTCTCCTCCACGTGGTGACTCATGAATCCAGTTTCCAACCATCTAATGGCTGTGCATTTGGCTGGCTGATAAACAAAGAGAAAGAACATGCAGAATGGTAAGAAAAGCTTAAGAGCACAGGCCTAGAAATGTAGCCCAATATATTGTCCAGAGCTAATCAAGAGTCTCCACCCATACGCAATTATGTTGAAACAAGAATATGCAGTAACATGCAATGAATATATATATGTATATATGTATATATATGCAGAATTAAGGATTTTACATTACTAAATACTGAATTTAAACTCTAGAAAATTAGACTGCGAGTATCCAAAAATATAGAGCAAGCAATAATGTACTAAAAAGTATGGAAAAAATGCTGAGTAGAATGCAGAATGAATCCAGACACTTCAACGTCCATCTAATGGGACTTCCAAAAAGGCAACAAAGAAAGAATTGAGAGAGAAAATATAATGCTTAGAAATTTCTCCAAGCTGAAAATATTCACTATATTCTGGATTGAAACAACCAAAAACTATACTGCAAAGCAGGATGTATGTCTGGTACAGTAGAGTGTAATGTCAGACAAAAGATACAGGGAAAAGCGAGATTACTTATAATAGGTAAAAAATAGACATCAAGCTTCTAATCAGAAGTATCTGAAATAAAAAATCTGTGAAGAGAGCTTAAAATTAGAAGAGAGAAAGAGAGAAAAAGTTTGAACATAGAATTGTATATGTAAGTAAAGAGTGGGAGAAAGAAAAACATTTTCATACATTCAGGAACTCAAAACCTTAACCATTAAAGAAACACGTTCTGAAAGAGTGAGTAAAAGATGTGTTCCAACAAAAAAAGAAAAGAAAATTAGAAGTAAGGAATGGGATACAAGAAGTAATGGTAAACAAAGCAAAACAAAAAATCAGGAACTCGTTAAATCTAAGTATTTATTGCAAAATATCATGCTTATAAAAATCTGGAACTAAAATTCTAAATAGTAGCCGCATTAGAATTTGAACGGATAAGGGGAAAGAGTGGACAGTAATGAAACCATGATGAGTTTTTTGTTTTGTTTGCTGTAGAGTTTTAATTACAGATTTACTGGAAAATTATAAGTAAAATATTTGAAAATTTAAGAGTAATTCATGGAATAATAAAAATTAGAATATTAGAAAATTAGAATAGAATGGAAAATTAAAATTTGAAAATAGGAGATGAAAAGAAATAAACAAATTCAGTAAATCCAACAAAAAGCCAAAAAGGGAGGAAGGAGAAAATATAGAAAGTATACCACTACACAGAATAACAGAAGTTGGCAAAATTAAATTAAAATCATAGTATATATGAAAGGTTCAAAATCGCCCCTTAACTCCTCAGAATGCATTTAAATACTTGAGAGCTTTATCCTTATTTTCAATATACTCTATTAATCCTTAATTATTCAAGTCATTCATTTCTGAAGAGCTTTTGCAGTTGTTTTGAGTTGTGATTTCAGTTTATCTTTGCAATTCAGGGTCAGTTTTGATTTACCTCCTCATCATGGGTCTTATTTTCCTACCACTTTGCATACCTGGTAAATTCTGACATTATAGACATTTCGATTTTTACCTTGTTGGGTGCTGGATATTCTTGTATGCCTAAAACATTCTTCATCTTTGTTCTAGGATGCCATTAAGTTCTTGGAATAGTTTGATTTTTTTCAGATTTTCCTTTAAAGACTTGTTTGGCAGGACCAGGGCAGTGCTCAGTCTAGGGCTTATTATTCCTCCCTATTAAAATAAGACTCTTCTGTGTGTTCTACCTAATTCCCCATGAGTCATAAGGTTTTCCAGTCTGTCTGGTGGAAACAGGCCCTATTCCCAACGCTGTGTGTATATTGAGCACTTTTACCTCTCATGTGAAATATATCAATTCACCTTTAATAACATAATTAGAAATTGTATCTGACCCTGTTGGTCCCTCCCTTCCCAGTTTTGATTCCTTTTTATCTTTTAGCCCTTTAACTTTCCTTTGCGTTTGAAAAAGATTTACTTCGCTTGTATCATCCTGTCCCCTTCAGCCCTCCAGCTTATTTTCCCATCACTGGACATCTTTGAATCTACTGGGTATCTTTACAGAAAAATGCTGGTAACAATTGAAGAGTTTATTTTATTTAGCTTGCCTTTTCCCTAATCCATTAATAATTGCCTAGCAGGCCCATAAAATTGAAAAGTTAGAGACTGAATAGCACATTCTTATTTGTTTTATCCACAGAGAAATAAATCTACTTGTAAGATTTAATCCTAAAATCCATTAAAAACCATCCAAGTGTCATTGACTTCCAACTGAGAAGTCAATGCTTTCAATTTAGGAAGATAATGCACCATCTTTCATGACAAAAATTTTTTTCACTTTTGGGTTTTTAAGAGTATTATCAATAAATATCAAATTTAAAGCACACTTAATGTCAGATTCTACAGAACAACCAGGAAGAGTTATTCATCCCAGGTTCATACTCTATAAGCTTTTAGATGCTGTGCATGCATGTGTGTATATGTATATGTGTGTTGGGTGTTATTTACAGAGGAAATAAAATGATTATAAGATCCTCTCTTTTTGATAGGGAGATGGATCAATGAATGGGTGGCACTGAGAAAGACCATAAATTTCCTGAGTACAAAAGGCAGTACACAGAAAAGTTTGTATAGATTTACATCAAGCTAGATAGGCAGCAAGTCTACTTTTTACCACAATCTTTACTATTGACTGAAGTGGCTAAACTCTCACTTTTGTGAGGCTAGAATAAGGGAGATAAGTGGCGAAGAAACAGGCCTGACAAACAGTAAATCTGTTAACAATGGTAGGTAAAAAGCACGGATTCTGGAAACAAAGAAAGAATTCTTTAAGACCTTGACTAGGTGTCAAAACAAGTTTGAAATGAGGGAAATGAGAAACCAAAAAAAGCCTAAAATCCCATGTTGGAGTCCTGTAATAGACAGAGAAGAATGAGAAGGAGACTTGAGGGCAATGTGGAAAATTCAATTCCCCAGAGAATCATGATGAGACCCTGGGAAAAAGAACAAATCCTTTCATGAAGATAGTATTTAAATCAGGGATATCCATGTACCTGAATTGATTTGAAAGCAGTTCTACCAAGAATCAAGAAAGATTAACTGGAAAACATTTACAATATTTTTATGTGCTTATCCTGCCTTTTTATTGAGGTATAAATTGACATACAGTATTATGTTACTTTCAGATGTACAACGTAATGATTCGATATTTGTAATATATTGCAGAATGATCACCACAATAACCCTAGTTAATATCTGTCACCATATAGTTACAAATTTTTATTTTTGTGATGAGAACTTTTAAGGTCTATTCTCTCAGCAACTTTCAAATATGCAATACAGTATTATTAACTATAAGCACCATGCTGTACAACACATCCCTTTAACTTATTTATTTTATAACTGGAAGTTTGTTATAATATTTTAAGTCTTATAAGCCTAAATCATAAGTCATAGGTGGGAAATTCATTTTACTCCATTTTTATTTTTTTCAACAAGAACTTCTTAATGATTTTAAGAGAGCCAATTTGCTCAGAAGAGAATATAAAAGGGAGGTGGCTCCTTTCCTTCATACATGCAGCACTGGATAAATAGCTGTATTTCGTATGGGTTTAGGTTTAGGCCACGTAAAATGAGTTAATTCTATACCCTCTCCACTCCAAAGATGGCACTACGGGCACACCATCTCCAGGCACACGTATCTGTAAGACACACATCACACAAATGTCAAGACATACATACCCACACACCACTGTATGTTCCACCAAAACCCCTAGCAATAGTGGTGCTAGGTTTCCCTCTGAGTCGTTGTTTCAACGGTAAGGAACATTTACATGCGTAATGGAACCCAGTCCGTCTCTACTCTCTTGTAGATAATCCCCCTAGTGACCACAGCACACTGTTCTAAAGGCAATACCTGAATGTAGTCAGAAGCTATGAGAGAGCTGGATGAACTGGTTCACAAGGGCATTAAACTTACCCTTGGAATCATGAGGAACTCAACATGAAAGCTAGTGAAACAGAGAAAGAGGTCAAATTAAAGCCTTTAGAATTGGAATGGCTAAAGATTTTAATCATGATCAGTGAGGTGGTCTATTCTAAGATGCCTATTTAACCCTAATAGCTTAATCTCTCCGAAAGAGAAGATGATAATCTCTCAAAAACAGCACAGAAAAGAGGGTAAAATAGAATATAAGCCCTGGCTCTGTGTATGACTGTGTGACATTGTGTATGTGCAGCTTAGAAAGTAGACATGAGACATAAAGCTTACTTTAAGATTGCGATTTGATCGCCTAAGTTTTAGGCTGTAGGTTAGTTTCCATATATATTTAAATTATTCAATGGAAGTTCTTATGAAAAGGATTGTGTAGTCCAAAGGAATTCCTGCTGCTTATATTAAAATGCTTGCTATGCTCCTCTACGATATTTCCAGGGGCATTTTTTGTTTGTTTCTTGGTAGAATGTCTGTAAGAGGGTGACACACTATCACCACTGTACAAATATTTGTTTCACAGCTGTGAAGAAAGTATAATGAGAGAATAGGAAAGTAAAACAAACAATAAATAGGACTGCACATGAAACCCCGAAATGGGTTGCCACCATAAATGAAATATGTATTACCATGATTGAAAAGGTAATATACATAGAAAGCTTTAAAAACCTATTGCATACTCTCCAGAATAAATAACTTAGCTAATACACAATTATTCATTTTCAATAGAAAATTGCGGGAAAATACTTTTTATCAATATCATCTTTCTTCTTTGTTGTTATACATATACCTTGTCATAAATTGAAAAATTTGAAGAGAGTAAGTTTCCCACTTAGAAGGAGCACTGTTAAAGTGGCATTAGCTACTTCATTTTTAATGAACTGTTGGTAAAATTAGTATCAGAGAAGGCCGGTAATACTGATAATTATAAAAAACAGAATGATACAGTGCCCACCCTCGAGACACACACAGCTACATACACTCTACCAAAACTCCTAGCAATAGTAGTGGTAGGTCTCCCAGCAAGACGGTGGCTGGCTCAGGTCATTTTGATTAACATACCTCCATTTCTAGCACACAGAAGTAAAGTTTCACATGTCCAATATTCTAGTCTATGCCTCAGTCTTCTGAGTAGATGCTCCCTAAGCTTCCTTTCTGGCCTATGTGGATTTCTCCCAACAAATTTGAAAAAGTACCTACTGTGATTCACCAAGTAAACATTCCCTGCATCTTGCCCTCCACTCTCTCACTTCCCATTTGCATTCAATAGTTCAGAGGTGGCTTGAACAGCAGTTATGGTCTGCCACTGGGAAATTTCTATAGAGCTAAATATTATTTATAACAATAATAATAGCTAATGTTGATTAGCAATTTCTATCTGCCAAAGACTTTGCTAAGTGTTTCACACATTTTATCAACCAAACTGAAGAAGAAACAGAGGATTAGAAAGATTGAATACTTTATTCCAAATCACCCAGATAATAAAGGTGCAGCTGGAATTTGAACTCTTTGCATGTCCTACTCAAGATAACAAGCACTTACTCACTCCTTCACTGCTTATTGTCCAAATGCAACTACAGATATACTGGTTGTAAGCCAATTCCTGATGACCTGAAGTGAAACAGAATATACTGAGGACAACTCAGAAAATTCTAGACTCACAGAATACCCTAGGACCTAATTGGTTACTAGAGACTTCAAGCAAGGGTTCTTAAACTAAGCTTCCATAGGTGGCACACGTAAGAAGTAAAAATTGCAGGTAAAGACATGTCAACAAGAGTAACACTCAAGGAGCCTTAACAGACAGCTTGTTCAGTACGTGGCTCATTGGACATATGATGATAGCATTTAGTTCCGGTCTCAATCGTGAGTTCAGTATATGTCTGTGTGAAGTCAGGCAGCGAAATATTCTTAGACCACTCGAGACATTCAGATCACGGATATCCCCTCTAATGTCTAAGTGCTTAGAGTATCTGTTATAGATACAAGTTCAAGACCCACATCATTCACTTGCCTAACTTTAAACTTTGTGAAATCTTTATAATGTATTGGCTACATTTTAAAAAATGTAAAAGATTCCATTTTTGTATATTACAATCAAATCCTTTCTTAGTTTACTTAGAAAAATATTTTCCTTGCAGGAGCGCTAGTAAAACAGAATTTGATATGCTTCAGGAGCTTTCTTGAAGATGTGGGGATATGGAAGAAATACCTCAATAACTTGTTTCCCACTTCTAAAGCTGCACTAAATGAAAGGAGCTGTTAGTAATCTTGCCGTCGCCACAGAGAGCAATGTGGCAATCAGGTGTGGCTAGTCAAAGTAGATTCAATTATGCACCTATAGAACTTTTCTTACTCAGAGCACAAAAATGTCACTTAATATAGATTTTGAGTTCTATACAGAATTGTAGTATATTAGAAAACGTTCTTCAAATTGAGCAACTCTGAAAGCTGTGAAAACCTTCCTACTCCACATGTCTCACAGAATATAAATGGAACAGAGATGTCAGTGAGAAAAGTCAATTTTATTTTTCTGCAGGTTCACCAGCGTATGTTTGCTCAAAGTCCATTGGCAAGATTAGAAGTTTGTTGCTATTCAAGTCATTTTCCATGTTCTGAAGAAGGACTTTATTCATAGTTCCCATACTGCTAAAACTTAATCACTTAATCTTCTACCAAGTGTCGAGAAAGCACAAAGTAAATAATGTTTTACTAATGGTTCTCATGAACCTAGGGGCAGGACAGGAATAAAAACGCAGATGTAGAGAACGGACTTGAGGACATGGGGAGGAGGAAGGGGAAGCTGGGACAAAGTGAGAGAATAACATTGACATATATACACTACCAAATGTAAAATAGATAGCTAGTGGGAAGCAGCTGCATAGCACAGGGAGATCAGCTCGGTGCTTTGCGACCACCTAGAGGGTGGGAGGGAGATGCAGGAGGGAGGGGATATGGGGATATATGTATGCATATAGCTGATTCACTTTGTGATATAGCAGAAACTAACAGAACACTGTAAAGCAATTATACTCCAATACAGATGTTAAAAAAAAATAATGCTTTACTGAACAAGGGGAAAGTTAATGAAAAGGTGAGGGAGGGAAAAGGAAAAGAGCAGGACCCCACGAAGAAAAAAGAGTTGCATTTCTTACATTTAGTCCTGACACATCATGAAAACTAATGATGTAACTCCCATGAGCTGCATGCAAATCAGAGCATTAATCTCTAACAAAATGGTTTATGTTACAGGAACCAACAAACAGATCTCCTTCAACTGCAGTAAATCAAACATGGTGGGTCGTTTCCGTTTGACTGATGAGTACACATGTCACTGGCAGGAGGGCAGTGACATATGGAAGAGCAATAAATATTTTTTTCTGACACTCCAGCAGCCCTTGTTCAATGACACTAAAGGAAGATAGAAGACTTCAGGCCTGTCTCTGTTAGCTGTCGTGCCACTGCCGAGGCAGCAACTCCAAGGTGATTTGGTGTTCTGTGGTGTAGCTTACACATTTAGTCTTAAACAAATAAATAGCCTGAAAGCAAAGAATCAACAGTTCTCTCAGAACAGTGTCCACAGTGTTTCAGATTATGGCATTCTCCTAATAACTTAGATTTCCTTTAATGACAGTGATCTTGGGCATCTTCAGATTCTCTGACCCAGTGCTCAACCAAATCTTGTTAAAGATTTTCTTTGTCCTCCTCAACACTACAGTTTATGTGCTGTCTGCATAACGTCCCTTTTCCTAGTAGGAAGAAAATCAGGGACAAATGTGTTAGAATGTATTATGTTATAATCCATGTCCAAGAGATTTTGAGGTATTTGATTCCAAAACACCGTGTACTAATTTTTCAATTATCTCAGTATTTCCTCAAAGCTCCTCAAATGTTATGATTTTGGCCCCTACCAAGCATGGGTATTAACGGCTACTATGATTCCCTCTAATAGGCAAAATGCAATAGGTGTATTAAAATGTAAACCTGAGTTCTTTACAGCTTGACTTGTGTGGCCTCTAATTCCCTTTGAACACCTGCTGTCACCAGAGGACACCTGAATCTCAAGTGGTGAGGAGAACAGCACATGGTTCACATGGACCTCTGCCAACTCCGGTGCCAGAGTCGCAGTATAGTGGAGTGTAAAAACTTCGCATGGTTCAACCAGATTCTGTGGGGCAGGATTGGAAAGACAGAGTTCTGGGCCTGCCACAGAACAAAGATCCAACCAGAGAGATGGCCGTTTTCAGGGCTGCCAGGAAAATCACTCAAAGAGATGTGTGTGGCAAGTGAGCAAGAAGAGACAGGCAAGTTACCCATTTTGAGATCCAAGAAAAGGAAGTTTGTCAGATATGGATGCCACACCACGGTAAAAGGTAAGGCTCTTTGGTCCAGTTTCAGGGAGTTGTATTCTCTTGCTGAAAGCCTCTATTCCAGTCTCCTGATTGCACTGTAAGAGAAATGAACAAATCTGGCCTGGCCTCATAATCACTCAAAATTTGATACTTAAAATATAGGAGAACAGTGGAGTACTGTCCAATATAAAAACAAGTCAAGAATTGGACTTAAAATATTCTTCTAGTACTAATTTGGGTAAATCGCTTACCATTTGTAAATATTTATTTTTTATTTTTTTTACATCTTTATTGGAGTATAATTGCTTTACAATGGTGTGTTAGTTTCTGCTTTATAACAAGGTGAATCAGTTATACATATACATATGTTCCCATATCTCTTCCGTCTTGCATCTCCCTCCCTCCCACCCTCCCTAACCCACCACTCTACGTGGTCACAAAGCACCGAGCTGATCTCCCTGTGCTATGCGGCTGCTTCCCACTAGCTATCTACCTCACGTTTGGTAGGGTATATATGTCCATGCCTGTCTCGCGCTTTTTTTTTTTTTAGTCTATTTCAGAGGTAGAATACTTCATTGTGATATATTACTTTTCTCATACAAAAATTGATGTGTCTTTAGCACATCCTCAAGATTATTCAGACTCTCACTATATCATTTCTCACATGGGAACCCATATTTTCCTGAAGACTACCCTCCCCAGCATGTATATAGTTGCCAACAAAGCCTCAGGAAATTACAGCATAGAACTGACTTCAAATCAGTCAACTCCATCATGTTTCTCTTCCCAAACCACTTACACTGAGCTCCCTTTTCAATTCCTATACATGAAGGAGATACTATAAATTTGCTGACTATGGTGATAACAAAAATATAGTCCCACTTCCAGTTATGATACAGCAGCTTAGAGTTAGCCAACCAATCTCCTGCCAATACCCCCACCCAACTGTAGAGAAATATTGAAATCATAGCTGATTAAAGGTACAGGACATCAACCAAGGCAGGCAGAATTTTGAGTATCTGAGACATGCTCTGTTGATTTTCCAACAGACACTATGGAAGCCAGGAAACAATAAAAGGCTCTAACATGCGGACAGAAGATAACTGTTAAGCAAAATTTTATACACTACAAAAGTATCCAGCAACAGAAGTTAAAATTAAAATATTCTCAGACCAAAATAGAGAATTTTTTCATCAGCAAACACAAAAAGATTAATAACTTGACCTAACTGGCATGCAGTAGAAAACAACTGAATATACATGATTTCCAAATCATATGCAGCATTTACCAAAATTGACTGTGTGCTGCACAAAAAACATGACTCATTTTAAAGTATTAAAACCACTGAGAATATGTTTTTAATTTTAAAACGAATTTGAAAAGGTACATGCACCCCAGTGATCACAGCAGCATCATTTATACTTGCCAAAATATGGAAGCAACCTAACCGTCCATCAACAGATGAACGGATAAAGAAGATGTGGTATACATACACACAATGGAATACTACTGAGCCACAAAAAAGAATGAAATTTTGCCGTTTGCAACAACACAAATGGGCTTGGAGGCCATTATGCTAAGTGAAATAAGCCAGACAGAGAAAGACAAACACCGTATGTAATCACCTATATGTGGAATCCAAAAAATACAACAAAGTATGGAATATAACAAAAAAGAAGCAGACTCACAGATACAGAGAACAAACTAGTAGTTATCAGTGGGGGGGTGCAACATAGAGGTGAGGGAGTGGGAGGTACAAACTACCAGGTGTGCTCAAAGATAGGCTCAAGAATGTACTGCACAACACAGGGAATAGAGCTACTATTTTATAATACCTGTAAATGGAAAGTAACCTTTAAAAATTGTATAAAATTTTTTAAAATAAAAAAATTTTAATTAAAAATAAAAACTAGTAAATATCCAAATATTCAGAAATAAAGAACTTACTTTTCTGTATCCTCTACTTCTGCTCACTGCTTAAATGTTGAAATTCCCCCAAGATTTCTCATTACTTTGCTTTTTTGTTTGTTTGTTTCTGCTTTATAACAAAGTGAATCAACTATACATATACATATGTTTCCATATCTCTTCCCTCTTGCGTCTCCCTCCCTCCCACCCTCCCGATCCCACCCCTCCAGGTGGTCACAAAGCACCGAGCTGATCTCCCTGTGCTATGCGGCTGCTTCCCACTAGCTATCTACCTTACGTTTGGTAGTGTATATATGTCCATGCCTGCCTCTCACTTTGTCACAGCTTACCCTTCCCCCTCCCCATATCCTCAAGTCCATTCTCTAGTAGGTCTGTGTCTTTATTCCTCTCTTACCCCTAGGTTCTTCATGACACTTTTTTCTTCTTAAATTCCATATATATGTGTTAGCATACGGTATTTGTCTTTCTCTTTCTGACTTGCTTCACTCTGTATGACAGACTCTAGGTCTATCCTCCTCATTACAAATAGCTCAATTTCATTTCTTTTTATGGCTGAGTAATATTCCATTGTATATATGTGCCACATTTTCTTTATCCATTCATCCAATGATGGACACTTAGGTTGTTTCCATCTCCAGGCTGTTGTAAATAGAGCTGCAATGAACATTTTGGTACATGACTCTTTTTGAATTATGGTTTTCTCAGGGTATATACCCAGTAGTGGGATTGCTGGGTCATATGGTAGTTCTATTTGTGGTTTTGTACTGTTCTCCATAGTGGCTGGCTCCCTGACTTTAGACTATACTACAAAGCTACAGTAATCAAGACAGTATGGTACTGGCACAAAAACAGAAAGATAGATCAGTGGGACAGGACAGAAAGCCCAGAGATAAACCCACGGACATATGGTCACTTTATCTTTGATAAAGGAGGCAGGAATGTACAGGGGAGAAAGGACAGCCTCTTCAATAAGTGGTGCTGGGAAAACTGGACAGCTACATGTAAAAGTATGAGATTAGATCACTCCCTAACACCATACACAAAAATAAGCTCAAAATGGATTAAAGACCTAAATGTAAGGCCAGAAACTATCAAACTCTTAGAGGAAAACATAGGCAGAACACTCTGACATAAATCACAGCAAGATCCTTTTTGACCCACCTCCTAGAGAAATGGAAATAAAAACAAAAATAAACAAATGGGACCTAATAAAACTTCAAAGCTTTTGCACAGCAAACGAAACCATAAACAAGACCAAAAGACAACCCTCAGAATGGGAGAAAATATTTGCAAATGAAGCAACTGACAAAGGATTAATCTCCAAAATTTATAAGCAGCTCATGCAGCTCAATAACAAAAAAAACAACCAACCCAATCCAAAAATGGGCAGAAGACCTAAATAGACATTTCTCCAAAGAAGATATACAGACTGCCAACAAACACATGAAAGAATGCTCAACATCATTAATCATTAGAGAAATGCAAATCAAAACTACAATGAGATATCATCTCACACCAGTCAGAATGGCCATCATCAAAATATCTAGAAACAATAAATGCTAGAGAGGGTGTGGAGAAAAGGGAACCCTCTTGCACTGCTGGTGGGAATGTACGTATTTATTTTTAACATGTCTTGGTTGTGCTAATTTAAACCTATGGATGCTCCAGCTCTCAAATCCTGACTTTCTATTTCTACTAATTATTGAACATATATATTTACAACCATATCTTGCTATTGAGCTGCTGCGTTACAATCACGATTCATAATTAATGAAGCATTCCAGCTTATAAATTATGTTATGCAGTCTCAGTTTTACAAAAGATATTCCAAGATTGAAATTTGACATGAATTGCAATGTCTCTTTAACATACCTAATATGCAAATATCAAAAAAACTAGAAAAATTTTAAAAACCTGCTATTTGAAACTTTTAAAACTTGACAGAACAAAGAGACAATTCTTCTGCATACTAAAAGTTAATGAGTTTCAGTCATATACCCATCCATTCATTCAAAATCATTTATTGAATGAATACCATAAGGCAGATGCTATACAAAGGGGTCTAAGAATGGAGTAGTGAATAAAAAAGACAAGGGCATTATCTTCATGGATCCCACATTTTGGGGGAAATTGAAACCAGTTAGAGAACAGTAATATTGTCATTTATAAATGTCCTGTGTAGCACAGCCCTTTCCTCATGGAACCTTCAATCTAGCTGGGAGATGATGTTAAATAACCACATGAATACTTTCACTCACGACAACAGTTACAAAGAAGTGCAGGTAGCAGGGAGAACATAACACAGTGGAACGAAACCCACTCTGGGGATCAAAGGATGCTTTTCCAAAGAAGTGACTTTATCCTATGAGATGAAAGAGGAAAATTTGTTTCTTAAAAGTGAGAAAAGAGTGTGGAGGTGGAGAAGAATGTTTCGCATGGGGAGTATTTGCAAAAGCCTGAGGCAGAATGGTTTGCGGAGCTTCACAAGAAATCCAAGTAAGATTGGCAAAGAGTAAATGAGGTAGAATGGCAGGCATGTCAGTCAGTTTACTGGGGACAAGGGCATAGATCAGGTCGACAAGGGCCCGGTGGTCAATTTTCATAGTTCCTTAACTTTATAGGAACAAATACATTTTAAAGAGAATTCAACTAATTCAGAGTATTGAGTCAAAATATTTTTCACATGTATCTCTTTTGTATCTGACATGTGAAGTGAAGAAAAATAATACGTAAAGCTATAATTATCAAAATGATTGAAGTATTGATGTCAACTTGACCCAAATTGTATATACAGTATCACTTCAAGCGTGCCCACGTGCCGCACGTGTGTGTGAGTTCTATTACTGATGATTTCAGGATTGTATAAGCGCTTTCTCCACAGACTTCTCCTATAACTGTTCAAAATAAAATACTATTTTGTGGGGAAAACATTCTTTTTAATATTACGATTAGTTATGATCCTGATAGGGAAATGATATGGATAGTAAGAACATGACTTCAATGTTCTAGGGCAGTTCTAAACATGACATATACTTAGTTCACAGGCTAAACATCAAAAAAAAAAAAAAAATTCTAAGGTTCCTAGCCCAGATTCTGACTCACATTTTATTTTTCCTCATGCAGGGGCTCAATCAGACCAACTGAACACAATAAGGAATTCAATCTTATCTTTTATATGAGTTATCTTGAATCATAATAAATTACTCATAGACATAAGGGAAATAAATTATCCTCCTCAGACATTTCACCATGAAGATATATACCCTTTCTATAAACAAACCACTTTCTATAACTTAAACTATTTTAGGTAGGATTCACCCTAAAATTGACTGAGATATTCCAAGGTTTAAGCTTTTAGAGAGGACACTAGCAAAGCTAGATTCATTGATGAAAGAAACCAATGCTCCATCAGAGTAGCAGGTAACCCTAGATCATTCTGTTTTCTAAGTTCTGAAAACTTAACAGTTATGACATGAATTTACACCCATTCTTTACATTAAGTACAAGCTAGGAACACGTGATCATAAATTGATGAGGAAAGCAGTGCACTTTGAGTGTAAACACTTCTTTCTGAGGTTTTTAATCTTCCTATTCCAATTCCACTAAGTCTAGCTATATTTCCACTTCCTTTTTTTTCATAGTTTTTTTTCTGACTCATCCCTCTATCGTACATTGATAAATGGATGAAGTAAATAAATGTATTAGTTTATTTTTGTACAATATAATGTCAAACTGTATAAACTATGGGTTCTCATTCCAATTTTGCCTCGAACACTATTTTCATTCTTCATATTGTTTTTTCAGAATCTGTGGCAGAAAGTTCAGACTTCAAATGAATAACGGTTAAGCTCAATCTAGTACATATTTTAGATTCAGCCTGTAAACATTGGGAATAAGGGTTTCTCCCCTGTGTTTTATTATCCTTATCTCAGAGACAAGATTAGAGAAGAAAAATAAAACCTAATTTAGATCCCTTATATAGCAACATGTTAAAATTGAAGTTTAAACCAAGCCACCAATGCCCAATAAATGTGAAATTCCAAAGTGAGGTGTCAGATTACCATATGCAGAAATCATAAAGGAAAGAGAAGTGGTTTTCAATACATGGATGCACACTGGAATCACCTGAGGACCTTATGGAACCACTGATGCCTGGGTTCGAGCCCCAGGAGTTCTTCTTACATTCAGCTGGTGTATGGACTGGGCATTGGGATTTTTAAAAAGCTAAGAGATTCTAATGTTGAGAACCACTATTTTAGCTAATAGTAATGAGTTAGAGAACACTGAAGAGTCACACTTTACAGATAAACACAGTAATTGTTCAATGAATATTTGTTGAATTAAACCAATAACATGATGCTTCAAGTCTAGCGAAATATTAATGTAGGAATTATGTTTAAACTATTGAAATAGAGATTGAAGCATCCCTCAGCTGATACTGCTTATGGACTTGCTAGGAATAAAGTCAGATGTCTTCATGGAGTCTTTTTCCCATAGGGACTCTAAGACCATAGCTAATTCTTCTGTTACTTCTTGAATCATACATAGTGTAGGTTGATTAATGTCTAGATCAATTATAATTTGATCATGTATACAAACTTTTTTTAAACTCTAAAAATACTATTTTTGAAGTAAATGTTATCTGGAAGTTCCATTTCTAAAATATATCCTATCTATTAAGTCTGTAGGTATTGTGATAGACAGAAGTAAGGGATATTTTTCTGACAGGGGTCACAAAATAAGTTTCAGGCCAGGATGTGGGAAAGAATTTAAGATTGCTAGAAATCCATACTATTTTAGTGGTTCTAGTAAAGTGAATTAAATTAAGTCCATTTCCCTGCAAGTCTTCCACGACTTGCTACGCTCCCTCAAATGTGTGTGCGTGTGCACGCACATGCGTGTGCACACATGCACGTGTGTGTTTTACTGGCATCTTTCACATTTTGGCACAACCAGATTTTTTTACTTAAATCCTATTTGCCTCTTTTGTACTTAATACCAGTCATTTTTATTTGCTTCTTATATTTCAGACAACTTCACAACTTTACTCTGAGGGATGCTCTATGGTAATGGGATGAAGGACAGATACAGCTGCAGCACATCAGCAAGAAAGCTGTGAACACACACATACACACACAATTCCCTCTGGGAGTTTAGAGAAGCACAGGGAATCAGTGAATGTTAATACCTCCCATGTAACAGCTTTACTAGACAGATTTTGGATAGTTGGCCTTTTTCATAGCTAATAGCCATATAAGTTCTTTCAATGGTCCTTCTGCTTGCGGTATTAGAGCTGTCTCATTGATAGGCTCTCAATTCTCAGAGAATAGAGGACTTTTGAATCTTGTTTTTTTATTAGAAGGTACAGTTGATTTATGACATCATCAGTTAATTCTCGCCTCTCAATATTTAAAGTAAGAACTTTCTTAGCTGGTTGATATTTGACAAGACCACACATTCTTTAATGACACTGGTTGAAGACCAGTGAAAGACCTCAGTACTTCCTTCAGTCGAGATAGATGTATTATTACTTGTGTTAAGAAATTCCTCAAATTGCATCTCACAAAGTGATTATGTTTCTACTAAGGTGATAACCCTAGAAATACTGAAATATAATGGTGGGAAAGCACTATGTTGTAAATTGCTTGGTGCAAATATCACCATAACATTTTTAACAATTATTTAAAGTCACCTTTATAGTTCTGCTCACCATAGTTCTGCTTGTTCATAAATTCACCTCACCATAGTTCTGCTTGTTCGTAAATAAGGGCAAGAGCACAGGAGACAGCTAGTTAAAAAGATGTTTTCCTCCCCACCCCCAGAGGCCTCCTAGGATTCAGGAGGAGTGACATATTCTTAGAATTGAGCAGAACTAATAAGATTATGTGGAAAGGATTGAAGATGTGAGAGGGAACTTGCCTACTGATTCCATATGCTTCCATCCTGACTTGCCTGACAGATTTGATCAAGCAAAGTTCAGGAACTCCTGAAGCTAAACTAAAGAATGTCTCCAGGGATCTGTTAGTTAAGTTAAAGTGTAGTCAACCAATACAGGAACAGTCCCCTATAAGGAGGAAGCAATTACTCTGCCATTAAACGATCCTGATACCAAATGATAACTCTACTACTTACTAATAATTTAAGACATCTAAGCCTCAGATTATCATTAGAGAGGAGCTGCTGAGAAGACTGAGAGGTATTTCATCAGGTCAGAAGACCAAACTGTTCTTCAACGAATAATTATAGGGCATTTACTGTACTTCATGGATGACACAAGGGCTGTGAAGATGCAGATAAAAGGGCAAAGCCTGCACTCAAGGGGACTATCGGGTGGTAGGGATACAGACTTATAAATCATTATAATAGAATGTGGTAATCAGTGTCATTATAATGTGTAGTGGGAAGACAGGGGGAAGAAGTCCAGAAATGCCTAGAAGAATCAAGGAACTCCTCACAAGGAAGATAACCTCGGGCTTGGGCTGAGACTTTAAGGATTCAAATAGGCATTTATTAGAGATGCTAACTTAAGGATCACATTCTAGGCAAAAAGAACAATGGTGCAAATGACAGGAAGGTGTAAGAGTGCTCTTGGGCAAGAGGTTTGTAAGAGGATATTAAAGAGCAGTTATAGAAAATTTGGTTGATCAGGTAGGCAAGGGCCAGAGGATGAAGAGACTGTATGTCATGCCAAGGAATTGTTGTTTGTTTGGTTTTTTCCCCTAAAGATGATGAGAAGCCAATGACATATTTTGAGCAAAGAGCTGACGTCATATTTGTTCTCAAAAGATCATTCTCAAGAGATGTTAGAGGATGGATTGGAGAAGGGTAAAATTAAGGAGGAGAGCACAGTGAACAGGACATTCAGTACTGTGGGTAGGATGCGGTGAGAGCAGTGGCAGAAGGGATGGAGACAAATACATCAAGAATTTATTATGGAGCAGAGTGAATAACTATGCAGAAAAATTGGGTATGGAAGATGAGGAGATCTAGAAGGAGATTTAGGATTGGGACTTGGACAACTGAATGGATGGTAGCTGTTCCTCACCAATATAAGAAATTTCAAAAGAAGCATATAGAAATGGGAAGATGGTGAGTTTGTTGATAGGCTTCCGGAATATGAGGGGTTCATAAGACATTCATTTAGAAACGTAAAACATCAAGAAAAGAGCCTGGCCTATAGTAGACGGTCAGTAAATTGTCGTTCACCTTCCTTTTGAACCAAGAAGAAGTCTCATTAAGCTACTGAATATATGCAGATAAAACCTAAAGAGAGGGACTTCCACAGAGGCGCAGTGGTTAAGAATCCGCCTGCCAATACAGGGGACATGGGTTCGAGCCCTGGTCCGGGAAGATCCCACATGCAGCAGAGCAACTAAGCCTGTGCGTCACAACTACTGAGCCTGTGCTCTAGAGCCCGCGAGCCGCAATTACTGAAGCCCGTGTGACACAACTACTGAAGTCCACGCACCTAGAGCCCATGCTCCGCAGCAAGAGAAGCCACTGCAATGAGGCCAGTGCACCGCAACAAAGAGTAGCCCCCGCTCGCCACAACTAGAGAAAGCCTGTGCGCAGCAACAAAGATACAACGCAGCCAAAAATAAATCTTAAAAATTTTTTAAAAACCTAAAGAGAAATTTTTGATCTCCTTTCAGTTTCAAAATTGATTCTTCCTATATGTTTTGCACATGCTCTTCCCTTCACCTAGATGATCCTGCCTGCACAGTCCTCCTTCAGCCTCTTTTCATCCTTCCAGTCTTGGTTTGAAGATCTTCTAAGTCAGGCCTTCTGTAATCATGTTCAGAAACAGTTACCTCCCAACTGAGTACACATCACATCTTCCTACTGATGACCATCACAGAAAATTTCTCAATTTTCAAATAAATGATTTGTATTAGTTTATTTGCTTATTAGTTTATCTGCCTTTCCCTTTAGGTTCTATTTTAAGGTGAAGAAAGAAAGAAAAAAAGAAAGGGAGGGAGGGAAGGAAGGAAGGAAGGAAGGAAGGGAAGGAAGGAGGAAGGAAGGACGAAGGGAGGGAGGAAGGAATCAGTAGACCCTGTTTAACTTTGAAATTAATTATCCAATCTGTGCATATAAAAACTCCGTCACCTGTTCTTATTACAAATGTATGCAAAACCCACATTGTTTTCAGTTTTTGCATATTTCACTCCTTAACATCTCAGAGTAAGACAGGGAAGGAAGAGAAAGTATAAAACACAAATAAAATTGTGCAGGTCTCTTTCACAGATAATAATGATCTCCTGCGGTTGGTGCCCCACACCATGGCAAGTGTACTGATGATTAGAATTCTAACAAAAAGTATGATCCAGCAAGGAAATGGCTCCACAATACCATCAGCCAGCTGAATGTATCTACAGCAAAACAAGTCAAGAAAATCCTACTCAAGCATCTATTATAGGCAAACCAGTGTGCCATTTTTGGCAGGTGATAAAAAAATGATTTAAAGCACAGTATCTTCCTTAAATGAATTTACAAGTTAGTAATGAGGATGAGAAAATTACGAATAACTAAACCATATGGCAGAATGTGAAACAAGCCATGAGAGATGTTCAAACACAACACCGTCAGAAGCCATAAAATTCCTTTTCCAAGTCAGCAGTGTGCTTTCTTAAATGGCAGTGGCTTCATTTTTAATTCAAGAATAGAGGAGGGAACAAACCAGAGAGCAGGGGAGTAATGCAGGTGTTGGGAATTTGATATTCTTCTTGGAAATATAAACTACAGAATGGAATGCAATCACAGGATCAGAAACCATACAGTAGGTGCATGGCAGTTAGGACGTATTTGAAATCCATCTCTTCATCAAATTTTTGTGACTTTTTACAGCGTCTATATGAAAGTGGTTTTAATAAAATGTAACAGGGACTTAAGAACACATTTGTAAAGAATTTCATATTCTACCTATGTGGTGCTAAGTTACTGCATATGGTACAGAGCTCTGCTTGTTTTTCTTCCATGTCAGTTTTGACTCTCAGATACACATAAAAGACCCATAATGTCTGTAGCCTGAGATATTACATTTGAGATTTGTATACTCTGTACTCTTTTTACTGCTGACCTTATCACTTAAAGAAACAGAACCTGAAATCAATGGCCAATTCATTTTCCTTAAGGATGTAAGAGCAAATAAAATCCACACCAATTGTCCTGGTTCGTAAGCAATGGGAAATAGTTTTGTCAAAGTAAATAGGATGTGAATACATTGAATGATGAAATAAGATTCCAATAATATAGTCATCTTTCGGACTAATTTCACAATATTAAATATCTCCCTTGAATTTTATCATGTTGAATTAATACACCAGAAAAAAATTGTAAAACCTAAGAAAGAAATTCTACAGTAAAATATTAAATCTTACTTCTTTAAAAACCTAGGAATTCTCAGGCCCAAAATTATTTTTCCACATCTTTATTGGAGTATAAATGCTTTACAATGTTGTGTTAGTTTCTACTGTACAACAAAGTGAATCAGCTATATGTATACATATATCCCCATATCACCTCCCTCTTGAGTCTGCCTTCCACCCTCCCTATCCCATCCCTCTAGGTGGTCACACAGCACCGAGCTGATCTCCCTGTGCTATGTGGCTGCTTCCCACTAGCCATCCATTTTACATTTGGTAGTGTATGTATGTCAGTGCTACTCTCTCACTTCATCCCAGCTTACCCTTCCACCTCCCCATGTCCTCAAGTCTGTTCTCTATGTCTGCATCTTAATTCCTGTCCAGCCCCTAGGTTCTTCAGAACCGTTTATTTTTTTACATTCCATATATATGTGTTAGCATACGGTATTTGCTTTTCTCTTTCTGACTTACTTCACTCTGTAGAACAGACTCTAGGTCCATCCACCTCACTACAAATAACTCAATTTCGTTTCTTTTTATGGCTGAGTAATATTCCATTGTATATATGTGCCACATCTTCTTTATCCATTCATCTGTTGATGGACACTTAGGTTGCCTCCATGTCCTGGCTATTGTAAATAGAGCTGCAATGAACATAGTGGAACATGACTCTGTTGTTTTTTTTGTTTGTTTCTTCTTTTTGCGGTATGCGGGCGTCTCACTGTCACAGCCTATCCCATCGTGGAGCACAGACTCCGGACGTGCAAGCCCAGCAGCCATGGCTCACGGGCCCAGCCGCTCCATGGCATGTTGGATCTTCCCGGACTAGGGCACAAACCCATGTCCCCTGCATCGGCAGGCGGACTCTCAACCACTGCACCACCAGGGAAGCCCCATGACTCTTTTTGAATTATGGTTGTCTCCAGGTATATGCCCAATAGTGGGACTGCTGGGTCGTATGGTAGTTCTATTTTTAGTTTTTTTAAGGAACCTCCATACTGTTCTCCATAGTGGCTGTACCAATTCACATTCCCACCAACAGTGCAAGAGGGTTCCCTTTTCTCCACACCCTCTCCAGCATTTATTGTTTCTAGATTTTTGATGATGGCCATGCTGACTGCTGTGAGGTGATACCTCACTGTAGTTTTGATTTGCATTTCTCTAATGATTAGTGATGTTGAGCATCCTTTCAAATGTTTCTTGGCAATTTGTATATCTTCTTTGGAGAAATGTCTATTTAGGTCTTCTGCCCATTTTAGGACTGGATTGTTTGTTTTTTTGATATTGAGCTGCATGAGCTGCTTGTAAATTTTGGAGATTAATTCTTTGTCAGTTGCTTCATTTGCAAATACTTTCTCCCATTCGGAGGGTTGTCTTCTCATCTTGTATAGGGTTTCCTTTGCTGTGCAAAAGCTTTGAAGTTTCATTAGGTCCCATTTGTTTATTTTTGTTTTTATTTCCATTTCTCTAGGAGGTGGGTCAAAAAGGAACTTGCTGTGATGTATGTCATAGAGTGTTCTGCCTATGTTTTCCTTTAAGAGTTTGATAGTTTCTGGCCTTACATGTAGGTCTCTAATCCATTTTGAGTTTATTTTTGTGTATGGTGTTAGAGAGTGTTCTAATTTCATTCTTTTACATGTAGCTGTCCAGCTTTCCTAGCACCACTTATTGAAGAGGCTGTCTTTTCTCCATTGTATATTCTTGCCTCCTTTATCAAAAATAAGATGTCCATATGTGCGTGGGTTTAACCCTGGGCTTTCTGTCCTGTTCCACTGATCTATATTTCTGTTTTTGTGCCAGTACCGTACTGCCTTGATTACTGTAGACTGATTCCTCCAGCTCCCTTTTTCTTTATCAAGATTGCGTTGGCTATTCGGGGTCTTTTGTGTTTCCATACAAATTGTGAAGTTTTTTGTTCTAGTTCTGTGAAAAATGCCATTGGTACTTTGATAGGGATTGCACTGAATCTGTAGATTGCTTTGGGTAGTAGAGTCATTTCCACAATGTTGATTCTTCCAATCCAAGAACATGGCATATCTTTCCATCTATTTGTATCATCTTTAATTTCTTTCATCAGTGTCTTATAATTTTCTGCATACAGGTCTTTTGTCTCCTTAGGTAGGTTTATTCCTAGGTATTTTATTCTTTCTGTTGCAATGGTGAATGGGAGTGTTTTCTTAACTTCACTTTCAGATTTTTCATCCTTAGTGTATAGGAATGCCAGAGATTTCTGTGCATTAATTTTGTATCCTGCTACTTTACCAAATTCATTGATTAGCTCTAGTAGTTTTCTGGTAGCATCTTTAAGATTCTCTATGTATAGTATCATGTCATCTGCAAACAGTGACAGCTTTACTTCTTCTTTTCTAATTTGGATTCCTTTTATTTCTTTTTCTTCTCTGATTTCTGTGGCTAAAACTTCCAATACTATGTTGAATAACAGTAGTGAGAGTAGACAACCTTGTCTTGTTCCTGATCTTAGTGGAAATGGTTTCAGTTTTTCACCATTGAGAACAATGTTGGCTGTGGGCTTGTCATATATGGCCTTTATTATGTTGAGATAATTCCCTCTATGCCTACTTTCTGGAGGGATTTTATCATAAATTGGTGTTGAATTTTGTCAAAAGTTTTTTCGGCATCTATTGAGATGAATATATGGTTTTTCTCCTCTAATTTGTTAATATGGTGTATCACATTGATTGATTTGCGTCTATTGAAGAATCCTTGCATTCCTGGGAAAAACCCCACTTGATCATGGTGTATGATCCTTCCAGTGTGCTGTTGGATTCTGTTTGCTAGTATTTTGTTGAGGATTTTTGCATCTATGTTCATCAGTGATACTGCCCTACAGTTTTCCTTTTTTGTGACATCTTTGTCTGGTTTTGGTATCAGGGTGATGGTGGCCTCGTAGAATGAGTTTGGGAGTGTTCCTCCCTCTGCTATATTTTGGAAGAGTTTGAGAAGGATATGTGTTAGCTCTTCTCTAAATGTTTGATAGAATTCATCTGTGAAGCCATCTGGTCCTGAGCTTTTGTTTGTTGGAAGAGTTTTAATCCCAGTCTCAATTTCAGTGCTTGTGACTGGTCTGTTTATATTTTCTATTTCTTCCAGGTTCAGTCTTGGAAGGTTGTGCGTTTCTGAGAATTTGTCCATTTCTTCCAGGCTGTCCATTTCATTGGCATATAGTTGCTCGTAGTAATTTCTCATGATCCTTTGTATTTCTGCAGTGTCAGTTGTTACTTCTCATTTTTCATATTCTGTTGATTTGAGTCTTCTCCCTTTTTTTCTTGATGAGTCTGGCTAATGGTTTATCAATTTTGTTCAACTTCTCAAAGAACCAGCTTTTAGTTTTATTGACCTTTGCTACTGTTTCCTTCATTTCTTTTTCATTTATTTCTGATCTGATCTTTATGATTTCTTTCCTTCTGCTAACTTTGGGTTTTTTTTTTTCTTCTTTCTCTAATTGCTTTAGGTGTAAGGTTAGTTTGTTTATTTGAGATGTTTCTTCTTTCTTGAGATAGGGTTGTATTGCTATAAACTTCCCTCTTAGAACTGCTTGCTGCATCCCATAGAGGTTTTGGGTCGTCGTGTTTTCATTGTCATTTATTTCTAGGTATTTTTTTATTTCCTCTTTGATTTCTTCAGTGATCTCTTGATTATTCAGCAGCGCACTGTTTAGTCTCCATGCACTGTTTAGTCTCCATGTACTGTTTTTTTTTCCTGTAACTGGTTTCTCATCTCATAGTGTTGTGGTCGGAAAAGATGCTTGATATGATTTCAATGTTCTTAAATTTTCCAAGGCTTGATTTGTGACCCAAGATGTGATCTATTCTGGAGAACATTCCATGTGCACTTGAGAAGAAAGTGTATTCTTCCGCTTTCACGTGGAATGTCCTAAAATTATCAATTAAGTCTATCTGGTCTATTGTGTCATTTAAAGCTTGTGTTTCCTTAGTTATTTTTTGTCTGGATGATCTACTGTTGTAAGTGGGGTGTTAAAGTCCCCCACTATTATTGTTTACTGTCGATTTCTCCTTTTATGGCTGTTAGCATTTGCTTTATGTATTGAGGTGCTCCTATGGTGGGTACATAAATATTTATAATTGTTATGTTTTCTTCTTGGATTGATCCCTGATCATTATGTAGTGTCCTTCCTTATCTCTTGTAACTGTCTTTATTTTAAAGTCTATTTTATCTGATACGAGTATTGCTACTCCAGCTTCCTTGTGATTTCCACTTGCATGGAATATCTTTTTCCATCCCCTCACTTTCAGTCTGTATGTGTCCCTAGGTCTGAAGTGGGTTTCCTGTAGACAGCATATACAGGGGTCTTGTTTTTGTATCCATTCAGCCAGTCTTTGTCTTTTGGTTGGAGCAGTTAATCCATTTACATTCAAGGTGATTATTGATATATATGTTCCTGTTACTATTTTCTTAATTGATTTGGGTTTGGTTTTGTGGGTCGTTTTCTTCTCTTGTGTTTCCTGCTTAGAGAAGTTCCTTTAGCATTTGTTGGAAAGCTGGTTTGGTGGTGCTGAATTCTCTTAACTTTTGCTTGTCTGTAAAGTTTTTAATTTCTCCATTGAATCTGAATGAGATCCCTGCTAGGTAGAGTAATCTTGGCTGTAGCTTTTTCCCTTTCATCATTTTTTTAAAATTTATTTTTTATTTTTGGCTGTGTTGAGTCTTCATTGCTGGGCACTGGCTTACTCTAGTTGTGGTGAGCAGGGGCTACTCTTCATTGCGGTGCACGGGCTTCTCATTGTGGTGGCTTCTCCTGTTGCAGAGCACAGGCTCTAGGCGCATGGGCTTCAGTAGTTGCAGCGTGCAAGCTTCAATAGCTGTGGCACAAGGGCTCGGTAGTTGTGGCTCATGGGCTCTAGAGCACAGGCTCAGTAGTTGTGGCACACGGGCTTAGTTGCTCCACGGAATGTGGGACCTCCCCGGACCAGGGCTCGAACCCATGTCCCCTGCATTGGCAGGCGGATTCTTAACCACTGCGCCACCACGGAAGCCCCCTTTCATCATTTTAAATATGTCCTCCCACTCCCTTCTGGCTTGCAGAGTTTCTGCTGAAAGATCAGCTGTTAACCTTATGGGGATTCCCTTGTATGTTATTTGTTGCTTTTCCCTAGCTGCTTTTAATATTTTTTTTGTATTTAATTTTTGATAGTTTGATTACTATGTGTCTCGGCATGTTTCTCCTTGGGTTTATGCTGTATGGGACTGTCTGCACTTCTTGGACTTGATTGGCTATTTCCTTTTCCATGTTAGGGAAGTTTTTGACTCTAATCTGTTCAAATTTTTCTCAGACCGTTTGTTTTTCTCTTCTTCTTCTGGGACCCCTATAATTCGAATGTTGGTGCATTTAATGTTGTCCCAGAGGTCTCTGAGACTGTCCTCAGTTCTTTTCATTCTTTTTTCTTTATTCTGCTCTGTGGCAGATATTTCCACTATTTTATCTTCCAGGTCACTGATCCGTTCTTCTGCCTCAGTTATTCTGCTATTGATTCCTTCTAGAGTATTTTTAATTTCAGTTATTGTGTTGGTCATCACTGTTTGTTTGCTCTTTAGTTCTTCTAGATCCTTGTTAATTGTTTCTTGTATTTTTTTCCATTCTGTTTCTGAGATTTTGGATCATGTTTACTATCATTACTCTGAATTGTTTTTCAGGTAGGTTGCCTATTTTGTCTTCATTTATTTGGTCTTGTAGGTTTTTACCTTGCTCCTTCGTCTGTAAGTAATTTTTTTTGTCATTTCTTTTTTGATGGGTGGTGGTGTATTCCTGTCTTACTGGTTGTTTGGCCTGAGGCGTCCAGCACTGGAGTTTGCAGGCAGTTGGCCCAAGAGGGCAGGGGAAACCTGGCCACTCTCCCTTTTGATCCTCTGCCCTCCCAGTGGCCCCCCAGTTTTCCCCTTCAGTCATGGGATCCCTTCCCCTCCCCCAGCCTCCCCTCAGGGGCGCCAGTCCCATCCTGCTTCCGCTTCTCCTCCCCCCTCACTCCTCCCCATGCCCCACATCCTACCTGGTCACTGGGGGTTCCTCCTATCCCCTTAGGTGTCTGTGGTCCCCCACCGGTGCCTGATAGGTGCCCTAGTTGTGTGGAGACACGAATTCCGCCTCCTCCTAGTCTGCCATCTTGACCTTCTCCTCCCAAAATTTTAATAATGCTTGTAACTCCCATAACCATTACTTTTAAATTAAGTTCAATGTCTGCATTCTTCCACATCTGCTAATTTCTGACTTAACCATTTAGTGCTGTCATTTGATCACAAAACAATTTCATTTGTACAATATTAATTGTACTTACTATTTATATCAATAATATTTCTTTATTTCTATGATCTTATTATATTATGATCTTATTTATATTAACTGGAAGCACTTACTGGTACCAGTGTCTCCATTCTGTCAATAGATAGTAGCAATCTATCTAGAAATCTAGATAGTGTTTAGAAGTCCACTCACCAGTTTTCTTCACACTATTATTAGTGCATATAGTCCTCAAAAATCGTACATCACTGATGTAGGATATAATAGTTGCCAATGAAAGGAAATTGCCTATTCATTTGTAAAATATACAGCATAAAGAAATAATTTACCTAATAAAACTGAATACTATACTACACTGAGTTAAGATAATGAAACAGATTGAAGATACAGCAATGAGTTTTGTAGACGTGTCAATTTTTAAATAACTTTGCTCTTTAATATCACTTCTCTCCCCTCAATTCATTTTATGTCATTAAAATAATCTTTATAAATTTTAGGGGTTTTCCAGATAACATTGATTTATAATTGTATAATAAATGACTTAAAAATTGTCCTGTCTAAAGTTACAAATTTTGGAGCTTTCAACAGACTGCAATTTACCAATTCTTTTCCACTAATGATTACACATTAGTTCTGACTTCTGTTGGACCCTAATGGATATTATTTTCTAAATTTGGGGAAAGTATCAGTTTGCTGGTATTTAAAGTCATTTCCTTTTGTTCCCATACCAGCTCTAGATTCTCCTTAATAGAAAATGGGAAACTTTTTTCAATGTATTTTAGTTTTTCTTGTCTTCATTCCAAACATAGAGGCGGAGCATCAAAGGTGTTTCATTTGTGAAACAAAATTTAAGGTGAAACAGAATTAAAGGCAAAGCTAGCTCCTACCTTGGGCAAGTTCTGTGTAGAAATGTGGACCCCCTGCTCCCCAGATTTGTGCCTCTTTGAAAATAAAATTTAAAAGTCCAAATATGCCAGGGAAAATTCTATCTTTAAAAAAAAATGGCTTGCTTCAAATGGGTTGGCCTTCATTTAAGTCAATAAGTATGTTAATTTCTTGTTCACTGCTGACAAATGCTCCATAATACTCATTGGTCCTACAACTAAGCAAAAATACCAGTAGCCTATTAAGAAAGGTAGGCGAGGGCTTCCCTGGTGATGCAGTGGTTAAGAACCTGCCTGCCAATGCAGGGGACATGGGTTTGAGCCCTGGTCCTGGAAGATCCCACATGCCGTGGAGCAAATAAGCCCATGAGCCACAACTACCGAGCCTGTGCTCTAGAGCCCACGAGCCACAACTGCTGAGCCCGTGTGCCACAACTACTGAAGCCCACGTGCCTAGAGCCCATGCTCTGCATGCAACGAGAAGCCACCCCAATGAGAAGCCCGTGCACCACAACAAAGAGTAGCCCCCCACTCGCCGCAACTAGAGAAAGCCCGTGCACAGCAATAAAGACCCAACACAGCCAAAAATAAATAAATTTATATTAAAAAAAAAAAGGTAGGCAGAAGATGTGAACAAGCAGTTCAGAGAAAAAGAAATGCAAATGGATATTCAATATATAAAGTATGCTGAACGTCACTCAAAATAGAAGAAATACAAATTTAAATGACACTGAAATACCATTTTTCATCTTTCAAATGGCAAAAATCCAAAATTTTGTTAAGCCTCTCTGTTTTGAAGATATAGTAAAATGGGCATTCTCACACACTGTGAGTAAGAATTTCAACTGGGAGAACCCCTATGCAGGGCAATTCGGCAATACCTATCTAATTGAGAAATACATAGGCCACTTTACTGAACATTTCCACCTCTGGGCATTGATCCTACACATATACGTGTGCTCAGGCAAAATGAGATACAAACCAGATATTTCAGATCATCACTCATCCCAACCCTTGTTGCAGTTAGGTATGACCATGCCACTAAATTCTTCCCAGTGAAATATGGACAGAAGTCATAGGAACTTGTACCAAAGAAGATATAAGTTTGCTCTATTCGTTCATCCTCCCTCCTCACTGGAATGGCCATGACCAGAGCTACCTCGGAAGCCATACTCCTTGATTCTGTTAATGTATTTTATGAGTTTTGAAATTTTTTTAAATCAGAATCAACCCATAGCATGAAGCACTTAACCAGAAGGTACATATTATATACCTTGACAATATAAAAGTAATATTATGACTGACAAAGTGAGAGGTGAAAGAGGGAAGTAGAGCTGGAGGGAAACAGAGGGTCTAAGTTCCTTGTTTTACGTGGTGGGAAGTCAAGAGATACTTTCTCAAGTTGATGAAGAAGGAGACATATGCTTATGGAGATTAGTAAAAGTATAATATCAGTAATCAAAAAATTGATTTTTAACAAACCCAAACACAGCAGAGTGATATATGGCATAAGGAAGCTAATCCTCGTTCATAACTTTGAGCCAATGCATATTGCCTAATGATGATAAACCCCAAAGCAAAGAGATAAGCAAATGCATCCTTTAGAGTTAGTAGGCAGTATCCTGAAGTATTAAAAACAGTCAAGAGTCATTACCTCTGGTTTGGAACAACATGGATGGACCTTTAGGGCATTATGCTAAGTGAAATAAGTCAGACAGAGAAAGACAAATACCGTATGATATCACTTATATGTGGAATCTAAGAAAGCCGAACTCATAGAAACAGAGTAGATTGGTGATTACCAGGGGTGGGGTGGGGGAAATGAAGAGATGTTGGTCAAAGGGGTACAAACTTCCAGTTATAAGATGAATAAGTTCTCGGGATCTAATATTACAACAGGGTGATTATAGTTAATAATACTGTAGTATGTACTTGAAAGTTGCTAATCTCATAAATCTTAAACGTTCTAACCTTAAAAAATAAACGGTAATTATGTGACATCATGCAGGTGTTAGATAACCTATCATGGTAATCATTTTGCAATACACAAGTGCATCAAATCAACATGTTGTACATCCTAAACTTACACAATGTTATATGTCAATTATATCTAAATAAAATTGGTGAGGGGAAGTCATTACCTCTGAGGAATGAAGTTTAGCAAACACCTGCACCTCTCTTATTCCTCCTGTTGAATTCAAATAAAATTTAATGATTTTATTTGAAATTTGCACGCACAGTATAATCCTATTTTTATAAGAATTTTCTCTATTCTTCCAGATACCCTTCTCTACATATCTATTAATAAGATATTTGGAATGAAAAAATTAATTATACTATAGTTTCATTCCATTTATTAAGAAAATTTTTATTTCTTCTTTGTATTTTGGATGACTTCATTTCTTTTTTGTACTTCTCTAATTTTGACCATATATAATTTATTAAAAAATTAACATCATTAACATAAAAGGCACAGACATTTTATTTTAAACAATTATTTTCATGCTTGAACATTTATTTCAATGAGGTTTTAATTTGTTTTTGCTCTTCTGCATGTTTTAAGGGAGTTTTACTTTGTTGTTACTTTTCTACATTTACTTTTAATTGTACACCATTAATTTAAAAAGGAAGTGATTATTGTTAAAAAGGGAGATGTATAATATTATGTGTAGTACAGAAAATATTTTCATTCTTGAAATTGATGAGGAATCTAATGGTGCCTAAACATTTCTAAATATAACTTCCATTTTATCATATAATACTATAATTTTCTAATAGCTACTAATTTCTTTGCAAAAGTAATCTAGGTTATTGGTCACAATGACTATTTTAATTCACTGGGATACTTATGATTTGTGAAGGAAATATCTTAATATTCCTTAGAACACTGACAGGATATACATTTATTATTTAAAAATAAGAATAAGATAAAATCAGAAGAAAATGGAAAATCCTGAAGTTAAAACAAGATGAAACAGACTTTGACATCTGAAAGTGATCAGTGCGAGAGAAATAAAGTAAAATAGATATTCTTTTCACTGTCATCCATACTGTTATGTGAGAAAGACCAGAGAGTGTACAGATTTTTTAAAAAGAAAAGTAGAAGAAAATTCCCCTTCTACTGACTTCTGAGTAGCTCTGTGAGCTTCAGGCTAACCAGTGAATCCAAATCTAAACAGCATGGCAGGAGAAGATGGCTGGTTTCTGAACTATAGATGAATGGGACAGTGGGCAAGCCTACTGCTCATCCACTCCTGTGGCCCAGCAAAGACCACTTGCCCTATGACTATATTCTCAGACAACAAAATATCCCTTCCTGGGTCAAACGAAGCTATTAAGACATTAGCAGTATGGTTTTTGAAGATGAACAGCATGTTAAAAGGGTAAAAATCTATTACGATTGCAAAATTGCCTGGAGCAAAGTGAGAATAGAACTTTCAAACTCCCTAACCTCATGCAGTGACCATCTTGCCAAATGGTAGTTCTCTTTCTAGTTAGATGGCCCAGCAGCTATCCCAGAAATAAAAAGCCCCTAATAAACCTGATAAAACATTCAGCTGCCATTTCAAATTTCTGAGGGAAAAATAAGCACAACTGACAGGCAAACCTAAATTTTGCAAAGACAAAAACCATTAGACTTTATCAAATTAATGAATCAGCTCTTTGGCAACATCACTGAACTCCATCTCACGAAAGCTGAGACATAGCTACAAAAATCTATTTTGATGTTAGGAGATCTTCATATAAGCACAGAATTAACATCATCAGATTGACTCATGTACTTCTAAATCATTAATAAACAAAATCTTAGACTATGAATAGACAAATAAAACTCTTCTAGAGAGAATGTTTAAATCTTCACAATTTTCCCACTCGTCCCTTGCCAAGACACAATGATGAGAAAAAGAGGCACAGTGTAATTGTGAGACAAAAATGCAGGAAAACACACTAATTAGGACTAGGGCAAAGATGATTCTGGCTGTGAAAATATGAATTGAAGAATATTCTCAAAACTTTGCTCATTTTTAAAATGAGTGTAATAAAAAAATGCAAGTCAAGCTAATAGAGTTCACTCGTTCTGCTGTCTAGCTGGTGTTCGGGGTAGGAGTGATTTATGAGAAGCATACCAACTGCACATAAATGTATCCTTCCAAAAATGCTTCGGAAAGCTATGAAGGACTTTGAACATGGTCCTCCAGATTTTCAAAATCTCAACCCCAAGTACAGAATCTGCTAAACAAATCCAGTTGGATTTCCTGAGACTTTTATTGTGTTAGCCTCAGGCACCTGTGGAAGAAAGCAGTCAAACTCAAAGTGCCTTCAGCCCAAGCCTGTGCTTGCATATTTTTTTTGCTTTTGAGTTCAGTGCCCATAGTAGACATTTAGTAAATCTTTGTCAAAGGAAGGACAAAATAAGGAAGTAAAGATGGAAAGTAGAGAGGGAGAGATGGAGGAAGGAAGAAAAGAAGAATGGAAGGGAAAGAAGGAATCTCTTAAGGAATCTGAAGAGCAAAGCCATGTTCAATTCCCTGAGAACTGCTCAGAAATGACGTGTCATTTACATACATCTAAATACAAACTGATGAAATGCGAGGAAAGGAGGATGAAACACATCAATTAAATGGCTCTATAAAGTGGGAAGCTGATACTGCCACCAGAGGAATCGTAAGTGTACAATTTCTGGGGCATGCTACTTCTCCAAGTTGTGTCATCCCAATAGGAAGCCTCAATACTGGCAATGAAGACCCTGAAACATATGTTTGACTAGGTCTCCATATTGAAAAATAAACCAAGTCCAAAATAAAAATATATTCATCCAGTCATCCAAAAGCCAATGGCAATTTGTAAACAACCGTGGAGACTCAATCTTGTCTTTCTGGTTCCAGGCTGTAGCAATGTCTAAGGAATCTGTATGTAGAAGGAGACATCTTAATTGTGAGAAGTTTTCATTTGTCAAAAATCACAAATATTAATTTAAATAGAATATTTTAAAAACTTAATTCCTAGGGGCAGGCAGAATATACAAGGAAATAAAACTACAGCGTTTTACTAAAAGAAACAGGAAAGAGGAACTAAATTTTTGGGCATGGAGATGGCAGACTAGATTTCTGCAAACTTTTTTTTTTTCCTCCTCTTGCAGTGTTTTTATTTAACCTTGTAGATACGCAATTATCATAATTTACATGACGTTTTTTAGTAATTAATTGGACTATAAGAAAAACCATACAGAAAGTTTGTACCACAAAATTATGTCCCTAAGGGATTAGGGTCCTCATTAACAGAAATAAAGAAGCTCAAAAGGGTCACTGCTCAGCAACCTCTGGTAACTAAAGAGAGCAGAACACAATCTGCTATTTGTGGAAATGAGACTTCATAAAAATATCTTTCAAATATTCCCTATTACAAAAGGGAATGCCTATTAAAATGCTATTGTTTATTCTATATAAAATATCCTTTCTAATCCCTCAAAAGCTTTTTTTTTGCTTTAAGATTAAAGGCCATATCCCTAAGATACACTTTGTGAAAATTATCTCAATACAAGATCTATAGATTTCCATTATTTACTGTCCTTACTCAAAATCACCTGCATGTAGCAGATGCAATTTTCTAAACTTCATCATTGATGAGCCTATTCCAAAGCAGAATTCTTCAGCAATACAAAAGACACAGGCTAAAACAGTCCTCACAGTTATACTTTAAAATAGATATATTCAAAATATAAATATAATAATTCTCCAGACCATTATTTTTCCTAACGACTAAACTCTAAATTAAAAGAAAAAAAATTGGAGGTTTTCAAACCAATGATGTGTGCAGCCCATTCTCATGACACAGTCATTTAAACTTCTCACTCTGTACGAGAAAGTTTTATTTCTTCCCTTTATCTTGCAGAATAATTTAGGTTCCCACCTTGGCCACGATTCACCAAGTAGAGTAAGACCACAGATAAAAGTGAGAAAGAAACACAGGCAATGAAGAAAACTTCTAAAAACAGATATCCCCAAGTATCCAATATCATGCCAGCAATGATGGAAATGACTGCCAACCCAAGATTCTGAATGGACTGCATGAAGCCATATGCAGTTCCCAGTTGATGTTCGGGAACTACAAATGCCACCATTGGCCACAATGCACAGGCAAGCAATGAGTAGGAGAGTCCCAGGAGGTACACAGCAACCCACCACTGCACACAGAACCCAGATGATGTTCCTTCCTGTTTTATCCACCAGAAGCCCAAATATGGGGGACATGGGAGCTGATATTACATATACAATACTGTTAACAGCACTCGCTGCCTGGGAGGAAAAGCCAAATTTCTCTGTAAAGAAAACTTTCCCAAGTCCAGTGAACGGGAACACAGCAACATAATAGCCGACACAGATGATGAATATGAGCCACAGGGGGGAGGAGAGGTCCTTCACATCAGTTAACTTGATAACTTCACCCGTTTTTCCTTGCTCTTTACGAAGGATTCGTTCTGCTCTCTGATCCAAGTAAGCAAGGGCCAAGGCACAGACTAGTGAAAGAAGACATGTTATACCCCCGATCGTAAGTGTGACCCCAAGGGTTGTGTGACCAGCAGAACCCAACGAAGCTTCAACCTTATAATACAGCCACCCCATGAGGTTCATGTTTACTGTACTTCCAGTTCTAGCCATGCTTAGCTGGAGTCCAAACACCAAGTTTAATTCTTTGCCTTTAAACCAACTCACAGCATATGTATTCTGGGCAACTGCTAAGGACTCCCCACCAATCCCAAACACAAACCTTCCAAATTCCATCAGCCAAAAAGCACGAAATATTCCACCCAGAGCAAAAACAACCTGTCCAACGCAAACAAAGCAACTAAAAATAATGGTGCCCCATCGTATTCCAAATACGCGGTCTACCAAAAAGCCACCAAAGAAACACAAAGCTACATTGGGCCAAGAATACCAGGCATACAGCAGCATGAATTTCGTGGTATTCACCTGCATATCCCGTTTAACCTGAGTCTGAAGGGCAGCAGGATTATCATAGCAAAAATAGCCGCCGAAACCAAGGAAGCATATCAGCAACTGTGCCAAAAGCCGGTGCGCCAGGCGACTGGTGTCGCAGAGGGCCGGCAGCGCCCCGGGGGCAGGGGGTGTAACGGGGGCGCCTCTGCCGGCCTCGTTGGCGCCGCCAGGCAGCGGCGCCCTCGCTTCCTCCTCCTCCTCCTCCTCCATCGGGCCGACAGGAGACCGAGAGATGACAGTCTGCAAACTTTTATATGCTCTTAGAAATGCCATTCTCCATTTCAATTCCTCAGTTTCTTAATAATCATTTTATATTCGCCAAGCATATACCATCTGATAACTTGGAAGAGGAAGGTTACAAGTTTGATAACAAAAAGAAGTCAACCTAAAATGAAACACCACTTAAAACACAACACAATGAAGTGGAAAATTCTCATTGAGACATATTAGCTTACAGACCCCTTTTTCCTCAATATATTTGGAAAAGAATATTCAATGTCCACCTTGTTGATTTCCCTCTCTGCTAGGAATTAGCTTTATAGTATTTGTAAACGTGTTAATTTAATCCAAAGCCACAGGAAGTTTTTTTTTTTAATGACATCAATAGCACAAAATCTCATTAAAAGTAACAATTTTGTTCAACCAACATTTTTTTTTTTCCATTTCTACTTAGGTAGTTTACAGTACACTTGAAAATCAGTACTGTTAGCAGGGATATGGGAATGGATTGATGAGTGTGCTACAAGACAAATGACTGGTTTTTTTCCCATCTATACTCAGCACTGCAGTAGCAAGGCCATTAGTCCATACCCAGAGTCTCTTTATGGCTATGAGGAAACTTGGGAGAAAGAAACTATCATCACCTTCAGTGAAGACAAGGAGAACCATGCCAATATCAATCCCAGTTCCCATTAGGCTAATACGGCAGCACTGAGACCACACATTCAGAAAGTCTCCACTTTGTCTTGAATTGCACAGGTGACCATTATGAGCTTAAAATGTGTCACTCAACCCTAGGGTCCATGACCAGACAGTGTAACTGTCGTGGATGGTGTTAAACTATGAAATTTGTACCAACTATTATCATCTGAATAAATACCTTCGAATCCTGCTGAGCCCAAAAATCCCATACACTTGACATAAAATACGTAGAGAACTGAAGTGAAAATGCCCTCATCTTACTAAGTATTCCCTGATTAGCCTAAATTAACACTTCCGCCTGTTCTTGGCTTTAAAGAGAACTCTTTCAGAGTTTGCCTATTCAGATCCAGCATTAGTATTTGAAGTTTTGCCTAATTTCTCCCTGCAACTCACTTCCCTTTGCTCCCCAAACACTACTCTCACTTGACTTTTCTCCTGCAGTCCTTCACACTCCTTTGTGATTCCCTCTCTTGTTCTGACAGATTGGTAAATTTCTGTCTACACCAGGATTCTATCTTAACGTCTCTACTCACTCTACGTTCTTCAGTAATTATATCCATAGGCTAGCTCTGAAATGCCCTCTGCATAATTATGAACCTCACTTTCTATTTGCAGCCTGACCTCTCTGCTGCACTCCAGACCTGTGTATTCAGTACAGCTCTTAGACGTTTCACTTGACTCGATCACACACTGTGACACACGCAGTTCACCACTAATATCCTAACTCCTCCTCTTTGGCCAGTAACACAAGAGAAATTAGAGAAGCCACGTACTCCTTCATCATCCTCTCTTGCAACTAGGGTTGACCAAGTGATACAGTTCTAGCCAATGAGATATAAATAGTAGTTTTGAGCAAAGGCTTCAGGGAAAGCAAAATCTGTTGTTTGTTCCCTGTCCTTTTTTTTTTTTTCTAATGCCTGGTGATAGTTTAGTGCCTTTTCATATATTTCTTAGCCTTTTGGATGTCCTCTTTTGTCATGTGCCCATTCAACTTTTTCCCCATTTTTTTCTATTATGGTACAGCTTTTAACTGATTTGCAGGAATCTGTCTGTAATGTGGAAAAAAGTCTCTCTTGGATATAGATCTTGAACGTATTTTATTATAGTCTCTGGGTTGCTTTTTCACTTTCTTACTGGTGTCCTTCAATGAACAAAAGTTCCTAATTCTAGTATACTCTAATTTGTCATTTTTCTTTCCTTTATGAGTAATGTTTTTCATATTCTGTTCTGAAAATCTCTGCCTACTCCAGAATCATGAAGATATTTTCTGTTTCCCTCTAACATTATGGTGGCTTTAATTTTGTAATTAGTACTGAAATCAATCTGGAATTAATTTTATATACTGTGAGGTAGAGTACAGATAGGCCTTTTTCAGTATGTATATAACAAATATACCCAACACCAGCTAGTAAACTGTTCCTTTGCCAAGGCACCATAATGTCATAAATCACACAATCATATGTGTGTGGGATTGTTTCTGAGCTATTGTAGTTCCTTGATCAGTCTGTCTGCCACGTACCAACACCAGACTTTTAATCGTCACAGCTTTATAGTAGGACTTGATATCTCGGGTGAACATCTTCCATCTTAGTTCTCCCTAAAGATTGCCTTGGCCTATTTTTTGGCCCACTGATGTCCATATACATTTTAGAATCAGTTTTTTAGTTTCTCCAAAAGTAAAGAAATAATCTGCTATGGTTCTGACTATGATTACATTGAGTCCACAGGGAAAACCTGGGAAAACTGCCATCTCTGGACACTGCATTTTCCAACCCATAAATGTAGTATAATCCCTCCATTTATTTGGGTCTTTATTTTGAGAATGTTTTCTAGTTTATATTGTACATAGTTGCACACATTTTGGCATATTTTGTTAAGTTTACTCCTGGGTATTTTATGCTATTATAAGTAGTATATTTTATTTTATTTTATTTTATCTATTTATTTATTTATTTATTTTGCGGTACACGGGCCTCTCACTGTTGTGGCTTCTCCCGTTGTGGAGCACAGGCTCCGGACGTGCAGGCTCAGCGGCCATGGCTCACGGGCCCAGCCGCTCCGCGGCATGTGGGATCCTCCCGGACCGGGGCACGAACCCGTATCCCCTGCATCGGCAGGCGAACCCTCAACCACTGCGCCACCAGGGAAGCCCTGCTATAGAACTTTTGTAGATATTCTTTATCTAATTATGGAATTCCCTACTATTCCTGATCTACTAAGATATTTTTTCTTTTTTTTCCTAAGGTATTTTATAATCATATGATTTCTCTCCCTTTTTCTGTTAATGTACTGTATTACATTGCTTGATTTTTAGATGTAAATTGCTTTTTCATCCCAAGAATAAGTCCTATTTGTTTTAATCTATTACCCTTTTTCTTCATCGCTAGATTAGCAATTGTATTCATTTGCTAAAGCTGCCATAACAAAGTATCACAAACTGGGTGGCTTAACAGAAATTTACTATTTCCCAGTTCTGGAGGCTAGAAGTCTGAAATCAAGATGTTGGCAGGGTTGCTTCTTCCTGAGGGCTATGATTGAAGGATATGTTCTAGGCCCCTCTCCTTGGCTTGCAGACATCCGTCTGTATGTTCACATGGCACTCTCCCTGTATACTTGTTTGTCTCCAAATTTCCCCCTTTTATAACGTTATCAGTCATATTAGATTAGGGCCCCCTCCAATGTCTTGCTTTTAACTTGATTACCTCTGTAAAGACTATATCTTCAAATAAGGTCACATTCTGAGGTACTGGGGGTTAAGAGGTCAACATCGGAATGTGGGTGGGGGTGGGGGAGGTGGGGAGGGAGAATGGACATAAATTAACCCATAACAGATAGATAAACATATTTTGTTTAGAATTTGTACGTCAATTTTCATGAGAGAGATTTGACTGTAATATGCCCTTCTTGTCTTTGTCTTGTTTTAATATTAAGGTTATGCTGACTTATATTTGCAAATTTCAATTTCTCTGATTACCACAATGATTTGGGATTTTTACATGTTTGTATTTTGTCTTCGTATCTTGTGGATTACCTCTTCATGTCTTTCACATCTTTTGCTTTGAGGATACATATTTTTCTTATTAACTAGGAAGAATTTTTATTATAAGTCTTTCTGCCTACTGCATTATGCTATATTTTTTCCAGTAGATTTTATATGTTTTTAGGTAATTAGATATTATTAATACATAGGTATTCAAGTTATAATTCTCTTCGTGGCTTTTGTTTACTGTCATGTCCCCTCCTAATGAAACCCCCCCTTCATGTCAAAATTATAACATTTTCAACACTATTTTCACTATGCATTTTATTGCTTAATTTTTGTATCTGTATCTTTAACATATCTGCAATTTCTCTCAGATAACATAACCATCTAAATTTATTACCTTATATACTTAACTTGTTGCTTCTATATCACTTAGTGGATACTCCAACATTTTAACCCTGATTTGAAATGTTAACTTCAAAGTATGATAAATTTGTATTCAAATTATGATTTGTTCTGTACTTTCAATTCTTCTCAACTCAGTTGTCTATCACTATGTAAACCAATACCCACTTTAATTAGTGTACTTTTCTAATACATTATAATATGTTTAAGATTAAATAGTATGGCAATGTTACATAATTCTCAATACATTTCCTTTAAAATTTTGCCCATGCTATTCTCATGTGTTTATTTGTTCAGATAAACTATAGAATCCCTATTGTGTTTTTACTTTTTTTTTTTTTTTTTTTTTTTTGCGGTACGCGGGCCTCTCACTGTTGCGGCCTCTCCCGTTGCGGGGCACAGGCTCCGGACGCGCAGGCTCAGCGGCCATGGCTCACGGGCCCAGCCGCTCTGCGGCATGTGGGATCTTCCCGGACCGGGGCACGAACCCGCGTCCCCTGCATCGGCAGGCGGACTCTCAACCACTGCGCCACCAGGGAAGCCCAGAATCCCTATTGTTAAGATCAGAAAATAATAATATGCCACTGGGATTTTTATGAGAATTGTGTTAAATGTATAAACCGACGTGAGATATAATTATTATCTTTATAATTCTAAGGCATCCATCCAGGAAAACAGTATGTGTCTCCATTTAACCAATCCTTCTGAGACTGTTTACAGTTTTGTAATTTTCTTCATATAAGTCTTGCACATTTGTGGTTAAGTTTGTTCTTTCGCTTTAAATTTGTTTGATGGGGATAGAATATTTTGTTTCATTTTACTTCTAATTGGTCATATTTAACTTTCAAACTGTAAATGTTATTTTAAAATTTATTTATGAATACTTTTTCTCACATCATTGAGGATAGCCGCTCAGATTGTAATGTAAAATTCCAGTGTGCTGTTTTCATATACACTGCAATATAAATGATACACCCTGGAGTTGTCTGCAGCCTCAATATTTTAATATACTTAATTGAATTTGGCTTTCTAGCTAAAAAATTGTATACTTTAACATCCTTTATTTTTGATTTTAAATTAATTAGTACTTTTAAGAAGAAAGGCAAATATTCTTTGAAAGTTTAAATGTTCTGTCTTCTTCGTTATCATCTCAGTAGTTCACTCAGGATTGCAAGCTATAGAAATGGTACTGATGCCAACAAAATGGTTATGTAGATAAGGAAAGAACATTCACAGTAGAGGGACATGCAATATTTTTCCTCACACGGCGCACTTGTCTCTACCACTGTTTCCACAATCACATTAAACTCAGTAGGCTTAACGCAGAGCTAATCTTCCTCCTCACGCCAAAGAGCCACTCCTATTGGCCTATCCTTTTTCTATCAACTGGTCACAGGCACACTAAGTTTAAAAAGCTCACAGGCACCTTCTCAACCTCCAACAAATCCACATATTCAATCAGTTCTTCCCTCATGATGCATTTCAAGTCTACCTTTGTATTTTCTCTTTCACTGCCAGGATCCTAGACAAGGCTCATGTTACCATAGTCTGGCTTCTTTAATTATAACACTCTAACACAGAAACGTTATCATTCTTACTCCGCACATAAGGTTTAGCCCCATTCTCTGGGACTAATTTTTGTCCAGGGACAACGTTAGTACTCAGCCCAGTAAAAAAGCATCAAACTTGGCTTGACCATTTGTTTTTTTCTGAGTCCTCAGTAGGGGGATTCCCTTCACCGTTCCCTAATCATATTTGACTACCTTCTACCACTGTTCCTGCAGCCACCCTTCGAACTTCATTGACTTCGCCTACAGCCTAGTTTCCTAGAGTCGGGGTCCCCAGAACGCACCACCAGAGCTCCCCATTGAATGCACTGCTTGAGCTTCTGCCATCTCTGAAGCGCTTTAGCCTCTGCCAAGCACCAGTACCAATTGGCTTTGATCTTATAATTCGTTTGGATTCTTCTATAACATGACCTCCCCCAGTTTCAGGTCAGTCTTTGACCTTAGGAAAACGTTCCAATCTTGTTCCCGTATTCAAAACACTGACCTTGGCTTTAGTCTACAGATGTTCCCGGATCACTTAAATAACATCAGCAATCAGTGACTGCTTAAAATGAATAATTAAAGAAAGCTGACATGTTTAAAACAAATGGCCACACAGGAACGCTAACCAGATAATGGAGAAAAAAAGAGCAGTTTTCAGTTTCCTGAAATACGCATCTCTCATGATTCAACCATTAAAATCAATCAGCCGAATGCTTTCATTTATAAATGTCAAAATTGTGCAAATTTTTACTTCAAAGTAAGTGCCTCAAACAATATTGCTGGGACTTCCCTAGTGGCACAGTGGTTAAGAATCTGTTGAATCTGCCTGCCAATGCAGGGGACACGGGTTCGAGCCCTGTTCCGGGAAGATCCCACGTGCCACGGAGCAACTAAGCCCATGAGCCACAACTACTGAACCCACGCACTGCAACTACTGAAGGCCGTGCGCCTAGAGCCCGTGCTCCGCAAGAGAAGCCACCGCAGTGAGAAGCCCACGCACCACAACGAAGAGTAGCCCCCGCTCGCTGCAACTAGAGAAAGCCCGCGCACAGCAACAAAGACCCAGTGCAGACAATTATTTATTTATTTATTTTTTAGAAAACAATATTGCTATGTGAAAACTGAAAATGTCAACACTTTCCATTGTATTTTATTATTTGGAACTGTTAGTGTTTATGTCAGACATATAAATAAAACAATGAGGAACTTTTCATTTCTAGGGTGATACTTGAAAATCACACAGAATTTCATCATGCCTGCAAGAATGCATGTTGGAAAATGACCTCAAATATCATGAAAGCTCTCTAATCTGACTCTTTGAGGTTTGTGTTCTTGCATTTTCTTCTGTGTGGCAGAAATAGCAAGTCTTCTCTAATAATTATCAACATTGATAGAAGATGTCATTAGGGCCAGGTTTTTTTTACAGCAGAGGGAGAAGTATGTAGATGCATTTTTTATATGCCTATAAGAAAGTGGTATTCGGTAGCAACGCATAATAGAGAAACGGACAGATGACAGCCATGTAACCCTAGAGTTTGAAATAAAACTCTATACTTCAAATGATGTTTTTCCTAAAATGTCAAACATTTATTTTGACTCACAAAGTCTGTTTTCCCCCAAAGGTAATTCAAGGCTGTTAAGGGAAATGATTCTGCATGAGCTCAAAGCTTCTGATAGAGCCTTTGTGAACACCGCCATTTCTCAACGCTCTTTGGCATAAGTGAATGCACTGGCCAGTCAAGCTAGCTGTTATTGGTCCAGCTTATTAGAGCCAAGGAAATAGATTCTGAAGAAATCAGAATATTCAGGGTGCTCTGAAGAGCTTCCTGTCCAAAGTCAGGCCAAAGTCTTTGAGGGAAAGCCAAGAGTCAAAGCCAGGTAGACCAGAAAGAAGCATCAAGTCCAGAGAGAGAAGCAGGGTCACTAAAGGCAGAGAAGGAGGCAAGAGTCAGAAGCCAGATGGATATTGAATTTGAGTGTGGCCAGATGGAGGCAAACAAGACAGCTCTGGCACAACTGCCTTCCAAAGAGGGCAAGATCAACATGGATACCAGTGCTCTTCCAATAGGTACCACTGATATTTGCAGAAAAGGCATTACAGCAGTAACTTCCAATACGAGAAACTCCATTTAGATCATCACTTATGGAGAAAAGGTTACTAACAGAAAAAGAAAACTGTGCCTTCCAATAATGAAAGACAGAAATATTTTTAAAGACTTAAAGATGAGTCAGTTAGACCACACAATACAATCTACTTTATCCAAGACTCTATTGACTAATACCCACCTACACATCCATAATGCAATCATAACATATGGTTACAAGAAAGACCCTCAGGCTTTACAGCATTCTGAAGTACTTTCTTAGTAAGGAAGGAACAAATTATATTTTGAATAATTTGGAAGTCAACTGCAACCTATTTTCTTAAATGAGAAATTAAGTCAATTAAACATTTTAACTGCCTACTTATTATGTACAATTGAATGATAGATATGGTACTTTTCTTCATCAGAATATTTTATTAATCACACCAACATCATAGCAGACAACAGAAAGTTTTCTGACTAGACAGAAATGTAAAGATAGGACTAAACATGAGGAATAATGCTTTATTTCTGCTCTGAAGTTATAAAATTAATACCTGACATTTGTTAAACATGTACTAAGTGCCAGGTACTATTTTATATACTTAACACATATCGCCTCTTTTAATCTGAATAGCAGTCTGATTCAGTATTTACCATTATTATTTTATAGTTGAAAATTAAGGTTTAAAGGTATTGAATAACTTGGTCAACTTCACATAGCCAGTAAATAAAGGACTTATCAGCATTAATATATAGATAGGCAAGTAGGAGATGCACATAGGGGAGAAGATGATAGAGCAAAATATTCCTGCTCATTCTTACATCTTTTAAATGGCAGACTACAGCACGCCCAGCTTAAAATTAGGTAGGACTTAGAGATTAAAATCATTAGCTAGGGTAAAGAATGGAAATAGAATTAATCTTTGGCCTCAATTTAGGCTAAACTATGTGAATTTCCCAGTACTTTAACATTTTGACCTACAAAAATGGTAGTCATACGATTCAGTCTAACACGTCCTTCTACAAAGCACTTAAAAGCACAATTATATTGCCTCAATATTAGAAGTCATATTACCCATATTACCACTCCTTGTGAAATTCCTAATTTGGATTGATATATAAATGATTCATTTGGGCATGCACAGAATATTAAAAACTATCTAAAATTTGGAAAGTATCTATTACTACAATAGTTTGATTCAAGTAGTAACTTAGTATAACAATGTTTAAAATAACCTTAACACATTTTATCCAAAAATTTCAAAATATTTTAAAACCAATACTTCGTAAATCCCAGATCTCTGTGATGTGGTTAAGCTCTTATAATTATTCTTAAACAGCTTAGAAGCCAAAACATAAAAAAAATTTAAGTGGCTTCTTCCTGCCATTCAATGAGTCAGCAGTGACAGTAACAGCCTGAATTACAGGACATTATTTATTCTGCGCCATACCATCAACTTCACAATGTCACATCAGGGGACATATTTTGTTTGGCTTTCATATAATAATTGATATCCCTCCAACACTATTCTACCTAAGTGAAAATATTAAAAATAATTTGGTGATTATAAGTAATGAATGAACCAGATGAAAACAATAAAACACTGGCAATTGAGTTTGGCTCATCTTCATAGTGGCACCACAGCTGGCGTCCAGCAACACCATGCTCTGCTTCACTGCAGAGTTACAGCCACCTGCAACAGCGCCGTCTCATTTTATTCACAATCTTCCAACTGGCTCGCTTCCCTTTTAGACTTGGTCCACAGTCAGTCAAGTGAAATCTCTTGATTCCACTAATACTCACAAGTCATTCTGCATTTGTGAACTGTCAAGTGTCTGAATTGTTTCGTAGTCTATTTGGCCAATATTGCATTCTAAACTTAGTGCCTCATTAAATGTTATTTGAATAAAGGAATCCCTCGTTCTGCAAAGAGGAACTAGAATACGGAGATGCTAGCAGGCCACAAAAGTTAAGCAACTGAATTTGTCATCTGTTGAAACGCCTGATCAAAATCCTGAGAAAAGCTCTACTTCATGGTGACTTCGCCAGCCTAAGTTTCACTCACGGTAAGAGGTTTTCACGGAGCAGAAAATGCTTCTATTATACATACAACTTTCCCTTCGCATGGCCCTGATACACAAAAATTTCAGTTACCCCAATTTAGTTAAAAAATACCAGTCCTGGAAATCACACGATCCAAATTTCAATTACCACAGTATATTAACTGTGAGAAATTGCCGAAAGTACAAACCAAGACGCTAGCTCTTCAGTTCCATAGATCATTCTGTAAGTAACAGTTTTATATCATGATTAATGACAAATCAAGTCCCTTCTTTCAAAATCTGTCAGTGATTAGTCACTGAGCATGTATTATTCAGTTCACACACAGACAGCAAAGTGTATAGTTCTGTTGCCTCCTTGTTTCCCCATGATAAACCCACATGACATTTTTTTTAATGGATGATCCAAATAGAGAATTGGGCAACAAAATGTAAGTGCAACAAAGAAACAAAAAATGATAACCCTAGAAGTGAAATTCAAATAGAACATAAATAGATTTATAGAAGAAATAGTTGACTGTGGGAATGATATCACAACCACTGAAGAGACTCTCGTTATGCAGTAAGAGGAACCTGGGGAAGGTGAACTTAGTGACATAATTAAAGGCAGTGGTTGTGATAAGAAGTATGATATTGTTCCATAAGGAGTGATGCCAGCAACAAAATCTTCACAAGAGTTCCAAGGAACTCTTGGAGATGTTCCATGACACTGAATGAACAATGGATAAAACACTGGAAGCTGATCCAATCTTAGAAAAAGGGTATGATAATTCATCAAAGCATAGAAAAGGTTCTTATTCTGTGTCATAAGTTACATGACAAGAAGAAAGCAAGCACTATTCAAACTATTCTTGCTAAGTTGTTGAAAAAAGAAACACTTTAATTCTCACTGTCTGGGTTTTAAATAATGGAGTACTACACACACTAGTTTTATTGTTATTTTACTTCTCTATACATTTATAACCAAAAATAAGAGTTTTAATATTTTCGTAAGAATTTTCAAAGGTCAGAGAATAATTATAATTTTCCCCACTGATTATTAAGACCATTTTGCATGATTTCAAACCACACAATCATTTTTATGGTCCTGTACTACTCTGCAGAGATACAAAGTGAGTACAGAGTATTTCCTGTAGTTTTTTAGGGGTCAAAAATCAATCTCCTGCTAAGAACTAGAAATTTTGGACTAAAAGTTTAAATGGATACATTTAAAAATTATCTGCTTGAAGGCATTAGAGAACCATCGAGGGAATGAGGACTTTTTTTTCGCACAAGAGTAGAGATCTAGGTAAGAGGAAGTTCCAGGGAGCTACCGAGTCTCTGGACCACCAAAAGTGCTCAGGACATGAGTATCAAATGAGTTGGTGAATGAAAAATAAATGAAGGAAGGAACTCAGCTTCTAACTATTATTATTATTACCCAGGTTAGGAGAGCAGTGTTAACAATTATTCTTTGTGTGATATGGGAATCTCCACAAGGGTTCTCAACTTACCAGGAATAGAAGCAGCTGGTAAATTACCCTACTGACAGCATCATCAATTTGGGGCGGGGGGTGGGGGGCGAAGTGCCACAGAAAGCTTAACTAAAGTGTCAACAATAAAGAGAGAATGACAGTTTGAGTCCTGATTTCTCATCTGATATTCTTATTACTGTCTACCATCAGTATGTTTTAAATAAGCAAATATACTACATTCTGAAGACACAATTCACTAAGGAATCACCCATATGTGCATGTAGAATAAACTTACCTATCAGAGTGGAACCTGCCATGATCTTCCTCTCCTGTTCCACTCCCTTATTAAGGAGATATGTTGAAATGCCCTTTGTGTTCTGCAACACTGCAGGGAAGACCATAGCCTCTGATGCCCACCACTTCTAATTTGAGTTCAGCACTCTCTTCCTGTGACTCAATCGTAAGTTCAGAGTCTGGACCTGAGAAAGAAATGAGCAGCTATTAAATTCTGGCTCTCAATTCCCTACCCTCCCTGTACAAATGCTGAGGCCATCTGTCTAACCTTTAAGCAAACCAATCCTTAATGGTTTAATTTAATTGTTATACAAGTCCATATATACTTGAGCATATAAGTGGCAGGTGCATATGAGTCTAAGGAGGAGGACTGCAAAACACATTTTGTTTGTTTGTTTGTTTGTTTTGTTTTTTGCAGTACGCGGGCCTCTCACCGCTGCGGCCTCTCTCGTTGCGGAGCACAGGCTCCAGACGCGCAGGCTCAGCGGCCATGGCTCACTGGCCCAGCCGCTCCGCGGCACGTGGGATCCTCCCAGACCGGGGCACGAACCCGCGTCCTATGCATCGGCAGGCGGACTCCCAACCACTGCGCCACCAGGGAAGCCCAAAACACATTTTTTAAAAAATAAGTTTATTTATTTTTGGCTGTGTTGGGTCTTTGTTGCCGCATACAGGCTTTCTCTAGTTGCGGTGAGCGGGGGCTAGTCTTCATTGTGGTACGTGGGCTTCTCACTGCTGTGGCTTCTCTTGCTGTGGAGCACGGGCTCTAGACGCGTGGGCTTCAGTAGTTGTGTCTCACGGGCTCTAGAGCGCAGGCTCAGTAGTTGTGGCGCACGGGCTTAGTTGCTCCGTGGCATGTGGGGTCTTCCCGGACCAGGGCTCGAACCCATGTCCCCTGCATTGGCAGGCGGATTCTTAACCACTGTGCCACCAGGGAAGTCCCTGAAAACACATTTGAAATAAAAACATGATAAGAATTCATGTCAATTTTAGTTATCACTTCAGTAGTAGTCAAGAGATTTTTGGAAAAAAATCACTTCCATATGATATCACATTTTGACACACAGTGATCAACTGCGGTTTCATAGTCTACGTACTTTGATGATACTCTTTGGTTAGCTTACAAACAAAGCCAAATAACTTTATTAGGGAGAGAAATAAGGAAGGATTTTTCCCTGTAAGTTCCCATAGTTGGACTGCAACATTTATCTGAGAAAACCCTAGGGAGAAATTAAAGGAGCACAAGTATACTCCTCTAATAGAAACAATAAAGGTTATATTAAAACAACACATCTGGGACTTCCCTGGTGGTGCAGTGGTTAGGAGTCCACCTGCCAATGCAGGGGACACTGGTTCAATCCCTGGTCTGGGAAGATCCCACATGCCAAGGAGTAACTAAGCCCGCGAGCCACAACTACTGATCCCGCATGCCACAACTACTAAAGCCTGCCTAGAGCCTGTGCTCTGCAACAAGAGAAGCCACTGCAGTGAGAAGCCCGCACACTGCAATGAAGAGTAGCCCCCGCTCTCTGCAACTAGAGAAAGCCCGTGAGCAGCAACAAAGACCCAACACAGCCATAAATAAATAAATACATTAAAATTTCTATAAAACAACACATTTTAAGTAAAATATATGATATATAGTATAATATACAGAAATAGTATATCATATAAAAACATTACAAGAACAAAAGTTTTATTTAGAATTTTTAACAGATGAAAAAACTAACAAATTATTGTGTTCTTTTTAGGATTTTACTTGACCAACCTCATTAATTTGGATTCTATTTAAGTTGTATTCCATAGATCTTGAGTTCTAACAATGACAGAATAGGTTGATTCAGACCAACTCTTCCACTAAGGACAACCAGAAAATATGAATAAAATACTTAACAAAAAATCCATATCATTTAAAGGCATTAGAAAGCTACCAAGGCAGTGAGCATTTATAGAACTAAGATCCAGAAAGGAAGTCAGCCTAGAATTTGGGGCCTCACAGAGAGGTAAAGGGGATTGAAGCAATATTTGAAGAGATAATTCCTAATAATTTTCCTAATTTGATGAAAGTCATCAAGCCACAGATTAAAGAAGTAATATGAATTTCTAGCAAGACAAATTCAAATAAAACCATACCTAGAAATATTATAATAAAACTGATGGAAACCAAGACAAAAAAGAAAATCTAAAAAGTGTCCAAAGGGAATATATTATTTTCAAAGGAGTAAAAATAAAACTGAAAGCTGACTTCCCAACAAAATGAGGGAAACCAGAGAACAATGGGATGATGTGATCAACGGACTGAAAGAAATGACCGCCAATTTGTATTTCTATTTCCAGTAAAATATTCCTCAAAAATAAAAGATAAAGACATTTTCAGACAAAGAAAACACAGTTCATCATAACCAGGTCCTCTCTCCTAAAGAAAGAAGACCAAGGGTGTGTTTATCAGCACAATAAAAATGATGCCAATGGAAGGTTCAAAGATGCAAGAAGGAAAGAAGACATTCAAAAAATAAGAGGTTATTATCAAAAATTTTAAGGATAAATAACATGCATTTCAAAGTATTTCAAAGAACAGGTGGAAAAGGGAAAATTCTTTAACTAATTTTATGACCATCATAATCCAAATACCTAAACATAACAGAGGTTTTACAAGAAAGGAAAATTAAAGGCCGATTCTTCTCATAAATACAGACATAAAAATTCTAAACAATGCATTAATAAATCAAATCCAGGGACCTCCCTGGTGGTGCAGTGGTTAAGAATCTGCCTGCCAATGCAGGGGACGCAGGTTCGAGCCCTGATCCAGGAAGACCCCACATGCCACAGAGCCACTAAGCTCGTGTACCACAACTACTGAGCCTGTGCTCTAGAGCCCACAAGCCACAACTACTGAGCCCACATGCCACAACTACTGAGCCCACACGCCTAACGCCCATGCTCTGCAACAAGAGAAGCCACTGCAATGAGAAGCCCGCGTACCACAACGAAGAGTAGTCCCCGCTTGCCCCAACTAGAGAAAGCCCACACGCAGCAACGAAGACCCAATGCAGCCAAAAATAAATAAATAAATAATTTTATAAAAAAAATCAATCAAATCCAGGAAAAGGATAAGCTATTAAGAACACAATGAATTTATTAGAAGAATGCCAAGTTGGTTTAACTTTGGAAGTCAAACAATATAAGCTACTATATTAAAAGAATAATTACACAGTTTCTCAACACATGCAGGGAAGAAAAAAAAACTTACGACCCAGAAATAGAGGGACACATACCTAATTAGATAAAAGTTACTTTGGGAACAGTCATTATATTTAGTGACACAATGATGGAAGATCTTCCTCTGATACAGGGATAAAATAAGAATGCCTGTTAGCACCTCATCTAGTCCATATTATACTGGAGATTTTAGTGCTAAAAAGGAAAGAAAAAGAAAAAAAATCACAAGAATTGGAAAGAAATGAATAAAATACTTGCTATTCAAAATAATGATTATTTAGAAACTCCAAAAGAGTGTGTGTGTGTATATATATATATATATACGTATATATGTATATATGTGTGTATATAGATATATAATCAGTATCAAGTATACACTAGTATAACTATAATTTAGTAAGGTCCCGAATAGAAGATTAATATTCAAAAGTCATTTGAATTTCTATAAACCACTACAAGTAAGTATAAAATAAAATTTTAAAGCCAATACTGTTTGCATTTCCACATAAGATTTAGAATAAACTTGTCAATTTCTGTAACCTTTGTCAATTTTAAAGCCAATACTATTTGCATTTCCTCAATTTCTTGGGATTTTCATTGGGATTGTATTGAATCTGTAGATCAATTTGAAGACATTTTATATGTTAACAGTGAGTTTTCTAATCCATGAACATAGGACATATTTACATTAATTTAGTTATTCTCTAATTTTGAAAGTAATGTATTATTATCACTATACAAAAAGATCCTATTTTATAGAGGTATTAATATTTATATAGAAGCATTTCACATCTTGGGTTAAAATTGATCCTAAGTATTTTATATTTCTTGGTGCTATTTTATATATTTCTATAAATTGCATTTTTCAACTGTTCAGTCTAGAGAAATAAAATTATCTTTACATATTGACTTATTATTCTGAAACACTGCCGATTTATTAGCTCTGTTTGCTATTTTGTAGATTTTGACGATGTTCTAGATAGTGTAATGATTTTGAAAAAGGCATCAAAACTGTTCAATAGGAAAAAGATATCATTTTGACGAACAACCCTAGAATAACTGAATATATATACTGAAAAAATATCACGAAGCTTTGCTCTACCTAATACAATACACAACAACTAATTCACTATTGACCACAGACCTAGATATATAGGTTAATACATAACTTCTAGAAGAAACTATTAAAAGATATTTTCATAAACCTGAGGGAGTCAGTGCTTTCTCAGATAGGACAACAAAACCATTAACTATAATAGAAGAAATTTATAAACTTGACATCATTTTTAAAAGACTTCTCTTCATCAGAAAACATCACAAGAAAATACAGAAGGCACATCCTGGGAGAAAATATTCACAAAGCACATATCAAATAGAATTTGTATGGAGAATATACAAAGCATTCTACTGTCCTAAAAATCAATGAAAAAAATTGAGAAAAGACAAACAATTTACAAAGATATTTACAAAGGTATACAGCAAATAAGCACATGAAAATCCTGAATATCATTACTGAAGAAATGGAAATTAAACCTACAATGAAATACTACTCCGGATCAGCTAGGTTGGCTAAAATAAAAAGGATAATACCAGCACAAATCCCCAACCTGAAAACTACCAAATGCCCATCAACAGTAAAATGGATAATTAAATTGCAGTATATTTCATAATGGAGCACTATACAACTATCAGCACAAATGATCTACAATTACATGTACTTATATGCATGAGTTATTAATACTATATTGAGCCAAAGAGTAACTGCCAAGAAGAGGACATATTATATGATTCTAGTTTTACAGCAACACTAATTTCTGCTGGTAAAAATCAGGATAGGGGATACACTTAGGGCTGTAGGTGCTGAAAGGGAGAACAGTGAGGTCTTGTGGTAAAGTTCTCTTTCTTGGCATGGGGGCTGGCTACACAGGCGTGTCCAGTTTGTGAAAGTTCCCCAAGCTGCACATATAAGATATGTTCAGTTTTATGTATGTATGTTTTACTTGAATGAACAGTTTTAAAAACTGTTTTGAACCAATACTGCTTTTAATGGCACAATAAAATAGAAATAAATCAAAATGTACGTAAGACCTCTACACAAAAAATACTATATTACTAAGAGAAGATAAAGATCTAAATAATTGAAGGAATACACCATGCTCATCAATTGGAACACTAATGTTGAAAGATATCAATTCTCCTTCAAAATGATCTGTATTCAACAGAATTTCTATTATAAACCTGGCATCTGTGGAAATTTATTTGTGGAAATTAATAAACTTATTCTATACTTCACATCGAAATGTAAAGGGTCAAAGAAAAAGCAAGAAAATCCTCGAGGAGTCAAACAAGTTGAAGGAATTACTTCACTTGCTATCAAGACTTGTTATGAAGTTTCAGTAATTAAGAGAGTATGTTATTCTCCCAAGGATAGCCTATAAAACAATAGAACTTAATAGAAAGTACATAACACACACATGTATGGACACCTGCGTAATCAAAAAGGTAAAACTGAAGAGCAGTGGGGAAGGGATCATCTTATAATAATAAATGACACTGTGTCAATTAATTAAACAGACTGTAAATCTAAATGTAAGAGATAAACTAAATTTTAGAATGCATCTTCAGTATCTGGCAAAGATGTCTGAAGTGGATACATAAAGCACTAACAATACAGTAACAGATTAATAAATTGGACTAGATTAATATTAAGACATTCTCTAAATGAAAAGACATTAGGAAAGCAAAATGTTAAGAGAGACTAGGGGAAAATATGTGCGATACACATCACTGACAAAGAACTCATACCATAATATGTAATATATATGGAATCTTTATCATATAAAAAGAATTCCTACATATAAAAAAGATACGATCTAGAAGCTGATGTTAAAATGGGAAAGAGACATGAAGAGGCCCTTTCAAAATGATCCCAGAGTAGTAAATAAACATAAAAATGTTTCTCAACTTCATTCGTAATCACTGAAGTGCAAATTCAGACTACGGTGGCATACTATTACACACCCACTAGAAGCGCCAATATTACAAAATCTGACAACTCTAAGACACATGTATGTGCTAACTGGACTCTAATATGCTACAGGTGGGAGTATAAATTGGTACAATTTTCGATACCTACTAAAGTTGACCATACTCACACACTTTGATCCAGCAATCACACTCTTATTGATATATCCAACAGAAACAGGTACATAAGTGCCCCAAAAGACATGCTCAAGAGCATGTGAAACAGCAGTATCCATAATAGCCAAAGATAGAAGACAATCCAAACGTCCTTCAACAGTAAAACTGACCGTCAGTCATGGTGTAATCATTTAATGGAAAACTGTATAGCAAAGAAAATGAATGAACTACTTACACATGCAACATCATGGATGACTGTCACAAACAAAGTTGAGCAAACGAGGCCAAACAGAAAAATATATATATCTACCATATCATCCGCTTTATAAGATAAAGTTCACAAATAGGCAAAACTAATCTATGGTGTAAGGACAGTGCTAAATTATTGGTGGGTATGGAGCAACTAATAAATAAGAAGGGGCCAAAGGTGGGTTTCAGAGGTGCTAGTAAATTATTATTTCTTGACTTGGGTAGTGTTTACACGTGTGTGCCCAACTTGTGATAATACACTGAGCTGGTCACCTGCTCTCTTTTCTTTCCCGCCCCCTCACCCCAGCTGCGCCATGCGGCATACAAGACCTTAGTTTCCCCGACCAGGAATGGAACCCATGCCCACTGCAGTGGAAGCGCGGAGTCTTAACCACTGGACCGCCAGGGAAGTCCCTGGACACCTACTTTCTTTTTGCACATTATAGTTCAATAAAATCTTTTAAAAATATAATTCATAAAAGTTAAAATATACGGTTCTGAGGTGTCTACCTTTGCAATTATTAGTAAATGCAATTTTCACAGCAATTCGTTAAAAAAGCAAGAGAGGTGTTTAACATACCAAAAAGAACAAAGTATCTTTAAAAATGTTTGTAGTCCCCATATGGAATAAAATACTAATTAGTAACTACTCTGATGTGAGTAATTTAGCACAACAAAAGATAAAAACACTTCATATGATGACTAGTTACTATGTTTTTCTGAAAGTAATAAAGCTTCATTAATTTTAATTATATTTTAGGAATCAGATTTGCCATTAAATCAAGCTGGCCTCTCTCATTTGCCAGGCTTAAATTTTGATGCATTTGGGTATTTCTACACATCATTAACATGGCGAATGGGACCAACTTCGGTAAAATTCAGACAAATTAGTCTGTCTATGCATTTCTGACATTAAGTCATATTAATATTTTTCTCCTGATTTACTCTCTTTCTTTTCTAAATCTTTGGTTATCTTTGTGTGTATATCATTTATATGTGGGAAACTGTTAACATTTAAAATGTCATATTCAGATCACACATGAAGTTACTTGTTCTTTGTTAATGTTACAGAAGACAGAACACTGAACTGAAAAGCCAAAGGGTGTGCTCTGCCGTGAAGCATCTGGGTGATCTTGGGTGAATCACTTCACCACATCAGGCTTCGTGATCCCATGTGTTACCTGCCAGTGTTCAAGGAGCCTACATTCTGGTTTAGCCTTTTGATATTTGATAGCAAGGATTTACTAAAAGACATTGTAATTATTCTTCCCCTGTTCCACTCGACCCTATCTTGAGTGACAGGACCAAACCCTCCTGCTTGTTTGTACTACTCTCAACTCAAGCCAAGTGACCCAGTCTTTCTCCAGGCTGAGTTCCTAAGGGATTCTCCCAAGCAATGAAACCAACAAGTGCAGTGTCTAAGACAATACAGATCAACTACATTATTTGAAAACCCCACTGATTTGAGCAGAGAGAAAAGGAGAGGCAGGTCTGCAGTACCTAGAAACCTCATAAAGTGTGCTGGCTTATATTCATCTTTTTGTACATAACTCAGATTTCCCAACTGACATCATGTCTCTGTCTCCCATACAAATCCTTGCCAAACTTGGTCCTAGACCTTACATCTAGATTAAAAAAAAAAAAAAAAAAAAAGACAACATCTATCCTCACTTCTCAACAAACACAATTTAAATGTGATGTTTTTCCTTTAATCATGTTTCCATTAGCATGAGGAGTTGGACCCACTGCCACTGTAACAAAACTGGAACATACACAGTTCACCCACTATCTGGTTAATAACTCCATTTAGATTGACCTTTACTGTGTTTTTCACTGCCTTCATTCCTGTGGCCAAAAGAATGCAAACTATTCCACAGTTTTGCTTGTTTTTTCCTTCCCTCCCTCCTCCCAAAGGTCAGCCTAATCTCTAAAATTTATTTTAAATGTATAAAGTCATTCCTTTTATTTTTATAAGATATCATTTATGTTATTCCCTTCTCTTATACAATAGTTTGCCCTTTTAAATCTCCCTTATTACTTCCCATTCTACTTCCCACTCAGCATTCTCATATTAAAGTTTTCATTCCTCTATTTTTAGAAGTCTGTATTTTACAGCTTAATGATCTATCAGTAGTCCAGTGTAGGAATTATCTAATTTATGGTAATTGATGTATAACATATTTTATAGACACTATTAGATCATAAGCTATAGTTTACGCATTACAGTTACATTTAACAGGTTGTGAATTCTCTTATTCTTTACAGTATCAACATGAAACCAGAACTTCTTTTAAACTTGTTCTAATTGACTTTAATCATTCTATCCCTTTTTAATGTCAAATTTTCATTTCTTGGCAAATTGCAGCCCTCTTTCTACGCTGACCACTTTGTCTTCTCTAGATGAATCCTAGCTTTCTCATGATATTAAGATATTCTAAGCTTATATTTATTTTTTCTGCCCCAAATGAGAAATTCTTCCTTTTAGTGGAATATAATGCTGGGTTCAAAAATAGGGGAAACTAGAGTGCACAGCAGAATGTTGCATTTAATGACCTCAGTAGCCAGGATGGCGCCAGAGATTACTTAGGTCACTTTACTGAAAAACGAAGAGTTCCCTTGTCAGAAGGTCAGGAGTTCATATTGATTTTTCCAACTTAGTTCTACCTTTGCTTATCTTTAGACTCTACTCGGAGAGCTTATTATGTCACTATTTTTTTCTCTGTTGAGTGATGTCTTTTAGAGTTATCCACTCTTAAAGATGCCATGCTATATATTGTGTATGTGATTAAAATTTACGTGACTTCCCCCCATCCCACGTAAGACTTTAAATCTCCTTTCATGAGTATTTCCTCCTTTCATGAGTATTTATTTTTGTTCATTTGGATCAGTGGCCAAACTATTCTGAAGTTGGCTCGAAACTGTACAGGTCTAGATAAGCTACCGTGCCAGGTTCACCTGAGCCCAGCCTCTCTAAAAAGACAAAGAAATCCAAACTAGTCCCAGAGGAACACGAAAATATTAAACGCATACAGCACTTAGACCAACAAATTAAACCCATGCACTCAGTGGAAAATAACAATAAATAATTGGGTTTCAAGGTTTTTGCATAAAATCTTCCAGTTTTCACTCCCAAGAACCAAAATACATGCTTGAAACCCCATATTTGAGATCTACTATTTTAATCTACTTTCTAATTTCCTTTCCCTTTATCAATGTTCATTCGGGGCACAAGAATTCTAGTGAACTCTGATTTTTACAGAAAACCTTAGTTACATATTTAACACTCCAAGTCCTCCCAACCCAGACAAAAGATATCTGAAAAAAATCCACATTAATACTGAGAATTATCAAATATGCTAACTACTACAATTTGTAAATGCCTATTTTCCTGATTAGAAAGTTGACATATTAGCCATCCAAAATACTTTTATAATGAGTATGTTGTGTCCCACAAGATTTAGCTCATAAAATACAAAAGCACAAATAATTATAACACATTTCAGTTCCCCAATAGCTCCCAATTCCATTGTCGCATTTCCAGATTGTTTTAGTCTCCATAAAACAAATGCTGAGCATTGAGAAAACTACATCTAAAGGAAAGCTAATTGATTGCCCAACTCTGAGTTCCTAGGTTTCCTTCAGTCGGAGATGATAATGAGTATTAGAACCTGTGAGCAAATGTAGAAAATCTACATTATTTATTACTTACAATTGACCAAAGGAAGTTGGAGAATTAGCAGATCTGTAGTATCTGTCCTATGTACACCAGTTCCCGTAAATCCTTTAATCTATGATCCAAATTATATCCCTCGTCAATTTTTTTGTCATATTAACCCCTTCCAAATGTCTCCGGAGACTTACCCACCTGAGTGAAATTAGCTAAACACGTGTGTTCCTGCCTCTTGTTAACCTTTACTTCATTCGTATATGATTGTTTATATTATAATTCTATCCCCATCTGATGTGATCCCACCCTTGACTAATCATTGTCATATGAACTAGTCTATTTGAGAGCTAGGCTATACAGAGGAAGGGAGGAGAGAAAGGCAATACTTCTTTTTTCATGGACCCAAGTTTCAGCTCCATAACTATTGTGACAGTAAGGACATTATAAGAAATCCCAAATCTAAAATTCAAAACCCCTTAGGTCCGGGGCTTCCCTGGTGGCACAGTGGTTAAGAATCCGCCTGCCAATGCAGGGGACACGGGTTCGAGCCCTGGAAGATCCCACGTGCCGGGGAGCAACTAAGCCCGTGCGCCACAACTACTGAGCCTGCGCTCTAGAACCCGCGAGCCACAACTACAGAAGCCCAGGCACCTAGAGCCCGTGCTCCGCAACAAGAGAAGCCACCGCAATGAGAAGGCTGCGCACCGCAACAAAGAGTAGCCCCCGTTCGCCGCAACCAGAGAAAGCCCGCATGCAGCAACGAAGACCCAACGCAGCCAAAAATTAATTAATTAATTAATTTAAAAAAAAAAACCTTTAGGTCCAAAATTCTTGAAAAAAATATAATCAGGGGCCTCCCTGGTGGCGCAGTGGTTGAGAGTCAGCCTGCTAATGCAGGGGACACGGGTTCGAGCCCTGGTCTGGGAGGATCCCACATGCCGCGGAGCCACTAGGCCCGTAAGCCACAATTACTGGGCCTGTGCGTCTGGAGCCCGTGCTCCACAACAAGAGAGACCGCAACAGGGAGAGGCCCGCGCACCGCGATGAAGAGTGGCCCTCACTTCCACAACTAGAGGAAGTCCTCGCACAGAAACGAAGACCCAACACAGCCCAAAATAAATTAATTAATAAACTCCTACCCCCAACATCTAAAAAAAAAAAAAAATCCTCCCATTCTACACATTGTTATAAAAAATGTATATATATATATATATATATAAAATCAGGATTCCCTGGGTAAGATTTTTTTTTAGTGATTAACTAATTCATTAATTAATCTTGACTGTGGTAATGCATGAAGTAACCCATGTACTCCACAGTTTCCTGTGGACTAATACCTCACACATTCTGTCTTACCTGAAACATTTCTTAGGTATACCAATAATAATAATAAAACAAGAATTGTCTCAGAAAATTAGACAATGTACAGAGATATTACTAATTAATAGCCTCAAAGAACAGTTATTTTGTTGATTTCATTGAGTCGTTAAATTTGGTTGGTTGAGGTTTTTTTCTCACTTCAGTCTAAACCTGAAATTTATAGACATGATCTGAATTTTTTTTTTCTACGTTGTTTAAACTTTGGCTGAAAAAGTTTCTATTTCCGCCAGCTGACAGAATTACATAGTGCCCATTCATCTTCATTATTGCCTTTGTTTTAGACGATAAATTCTATACCACTTCTGCTGCTCCCCGTGTCACAGCTTCTTTGAAGTAATCAGTATTTGGTAACACTACTTAATTCACCTTTTTCTGTTTAATAGCTTTATTGACATTATAATTCAATTATAAACTTCACCCTTTTAAAGTATACAATTCAGTGGCTTTTCCTATATTCACAGAGTTATACAAACATGTCCACTATCGAATTTAAGAACATTTTCATCACCCCCAAAATGAAGCCCTGTCCACACTAGCAGTCGACCCCCCCTCAGCCCTAAGGAACCACCAATCTACTTTCTGTCTCTGTAGATTTGCCTACTCTGGATATTTAATATAAAAGAATTCATAACATGTGGTCTTTTGTGACTGGCTTCTTTCACCTAGCAAAATGTTTTCAAGGTTTATCCAGGTAGCATTTATCGGTACTTCGTTCCTTTTTAGAGCCTAATAATATTTTATATTATGGATATAACACATTTTGTTTATCCATTCATCAGCTGATGAACATTTTGGCTGTTTTCTTTTTTGGCTATTATGAATAATGCTGCTATGAGCATGCATGAACATATTTGTGTGTGGTCATATATTTTCATTCCTCTTGAGTATATACCTAGTAGGGGAACTGCTGGGCCATATGGTGACTATATTTCACATTTTCAGGAACTGTCACATTTTCCAAAGGGGCTGCACCATTTTACATTTCCACCAGCAATGTTCCAATACTTGGTTCATCTTTAATTACCATATTAAAACGAATTATTGTCTCATTCATCAATGTTGATTTCATTAAAATCAAAATATTGCTTAGTTTTTACTTTGGTGCTTTTATTTCTTCCGTGCCCTTTTCACGTTTTTATAGCATGAAAATAAACCCCAGATTTGAATGCATACAGCTTAACATGCGCATCCAGGCTTTTTGGTGCTTCTCACTTTCACAATCTGTCCTCAGCCCCGGCAAGCTTTCAACACTGAATGTTTCAGTTAGTGATGAATTTCAGATCCCTGGGACTACAAACAGGGAACCATAGTTTAAATTATATTCTGTCAATATGTCTGGTTTATGGATGCTTATGTTCACATTTAACATGAGGTCTCAGAACCTGGATCTCAGTAACAATTGTTCCCACTGCTTAAAAGCAGCTTGTTTCTTGCTATTGTAAAAAGAATGCTACTCAAAGCCGTAACTGCTGCTTGTTCGGTTTCCTTTGTTTCCCTTTTAATACTGAAGGTGGGCACGCTCAAAGGCGGATATTCATTTTATAGTTTGACATTCCTGTTCACTTTTAGCCCAAAAGCCGTGATGAGCGAAGGTATCACTGGCACAGTTTTAACCACATAAATTGGATTAGTGCCGTTCTTTGTTCACTCTGCCTAGGCTGCATAATCTGGACTGTTTTTCTGGTGCTTAGTATTTGCGGAAAAGAGGCTAAACAGCATAATATTTTTCTACCCTTTGAGCCAGTTGAGCCACAAATATTTTTGATTGTGAACAAATACTTTAGCTTTCCATCCAGATTTTCAGATCGACCCCCTCACTTCTAGTGTTGCTAATCAACATCTGGGCCAACAGAGAAAGTGTGCTTCACGCATACAAACGAAATCCCATTCATTTGTCTGCAAAGAATATAACTATGTTGATGCCATGGAAATACACCGTTTATTAAGCAGGTCCCTTTGCACCTGTTTGGTGATCAGCCCAATTTAATCCACGCTCTTCACTAAATATTCATGAAGTTGAGCGGGCAAAATTTTTCAAATCCTTGGCAGCTTCGAGAAAGGACTCCTCAAAGAATATTATGAAAAGTTAACACAGTTAGAGCATCCTAATTGTGTATGTGCTTACTGTCCACACTGTCGAGAAAAGACAAGCATAATTACTTTACCATCAATGGCAGACAGACTCTTAAAAAGAACAGAGAAATTAAAATGTGAATTCGGTGGATAAAGGAAGAAGGCTATTAAGAATACAAGATGTTTATGCTTTCCCCGCTCACTCCGGGTACTCAACCCTGGCTACACATTGCAATCACCTGAGGGACTTTTCAAAAATACCATGACTATAAGATGCGTGTATATTATGCTTCAATAAACCATTAAGAAAACATAACCAAGGCATGGGTTACATCCCCAATCAACTGAAACCTAAGAAAACCTAGTAACTGGATCACAGGGGTGGGGAGTCTCAGTGCTTGTCAAACTGTGATGTGCACATGAAACCCCTGGGGATCTTGAAGTGTAGAGTCTGACCGAGTAATTCTGAAGCATAGCCCGAGATTCCAGATGACTAATAGACATAACTGTAATTTCTAGTGTTTCACCACCCAGGCTTTGAGACACAAGGCTCTAGTCCAGCGGCTCCCAGTCTTGAACGTGTGTCAGAGGTCCCTAGAGGGCTTGTTAAAACAGAGGGCTGTGTCCCACACCCTAGAGTTCCTGGTTCATCAGATCTGGGATGGGGCCTAGGAATGTGCATTCCCAGGCAGTGCTGATGAGCCCAGTTTGGGAGCACCCTTTGAGAACCACTGCTCTAGGCCATATCTAAACCTTACCATGTTCAAAACTAAAAGTCACTAAGACACAAAAATAGCTCTCGCAAAGTACAGATACTCAAGTAGGAACCCTCCAAAATGCATTAGCTAGCTCAGCATAGATTTTTTTTTTTTTTTTTTTGCGGTACGCGGGCTTCTCACTGCTGTGGCCTCTCCCGTTGCGGAGCACAGGCTCCGGACGCGCAGGCTCAGCGGCCATGGCTCACGGGCCCTGCCGCTCCGTGGCATGTGGGATCCTCCCGGACCGGGGAAACCCTCAGCATAGATTTTGAATAGGTTGAGTTACCTGATTTCCCAAAGCCACAGAATGAAAGCTTCAATTTGAAGCAAAGTTAATATCCTGCTGGAAACAGTGTTACAGTTGTCAAATCAGTAGTGAGGGAGGAGCAGAAACATTAAAAAGCAGGTGTCAGGGCTTAATGTGATCATTTCACTATATATACAAATATCAAATCACTGTGTTGTATACCTGAAACAAATATAATGTTACGTGTTAATTACATCTCAATTTTTAAAAAGTATGAGCATTATAAGGTCTTTGATACACAGTGACAGTGTTTTTCCACAAAGCTTTTACTAATTCACCATCTCACTAGCAATATATGAGTGCTATCTTATTTTATCCCCATCAGTATGTCAGCACTATTACTATACTTTAACATTTGTCAATATTATAGGAGAAAAAAATTTAAAATTTTTCCTTTGATTATTAGCAGGTTGAACAATTTAATATATTTATTATTCATTTGTATTTCTTTGGTGAATTACTGCTCTATAGGTTTTGTAATGTTTCACATTGGACACTGAAAACTGAAGATTTTAAAATTATTTTCAAGGGACCATTTTCAGATAAGATATGCTTTGCAATAACAGCGAGATTGGTTTACCACACCACTACCTTCCTCTGCACACAGGAAGTTTTATTTTCTTCATTTCACTTAGATTGGGGTGTTATGACTGCTAGGTCACCAACTGTAACATGAATAGAAGTCATGCATCATTTCTCATCTGAGGCCGTTAAAAGTGTTGTGAATTCTTCTCTCTCTCTCTCTCATCCATATAGCAAGAAGGGAAGAACTCAAGGTGGCAAGACTGCAATAAGCAAACCTGAAGTTGCCATGCAGAGGCCTAAATAATCAATATGGAAGCCGTCCCAGACAGCGTTCTTAGGGGAAAAGCTACAGAGAAAAGGCAACTGACCTGCAAAGGACTGTGATGTGAGTAAAAATAAACATTTTACATTGAGACCTTACGTAACCTAAGAAATATATCAGAGCACAGCCTAGCTAATAAAGGAGACTAGTCCTGAATCACTGGTTCCAAACTGGGGGGTGGATTTTGCACACCGCATGGGCTACTGGCATTGACATCTTTATTTGTGACAACTGGGGGTTCTACTCCTGGCATCTGGTTGGGAGAAACCAGGGATGCCACTAAAGCATCCTACAATGTACAGAATAGGCCCTACAACCACAGTTTATCCCACTGAAAATGCTGATAGTACTGAGGTTAGGGCCCGCCCTAATTCTATCACATCTGCAGGTAATAACTTCCCAGTTTATCTTTGGCTCTTAAGTTCTCTTTGTAGTAGGTTTTTGAAGTATATAAAACTTTTCCCATACTGTGTGTGTGCGTTTATCCCCACTGAAGGAACAATATATGGTCATAATAGATTACTTGGGAAATAGAGGACATCCTAGCTAATGAGCCAGCGTAAGAATAAGGTGAAAAAAAGTGACCTTTATGCCCAAAGGGAAACAGAGTAAGGAACATTCTTCCTCAGGAGCTGAACTAGAAACTAGTTTCAAATGTATGACATGAATTTCAGACTGAAGAAAAGTCACTTAGGGACAATGCTGCTCCGGCTAAGAAAATGAGGGCTGTATGGTAGGAAATAAGTAAAGGAAGACCCAGAAAACGCCATCAGTACCTCTGAACTTGGAACAGTTGCAGGGGGAAAGGGGAGGACTCTGTTACAGCACTTTTTTGCTCTGAGCACAATTTCATTCAGAGCTTATTCTAGCGGGAGAGACTCACCAAATAGAAAACATTCTGGCAGTGCTTTGACAGAGACCCATCTCCTTACCAGGCACTTAGCATCATTCTGATGTAGAGAAGCACTTCCTGGAATTAGGAGGTTGCCCTGACCTAGAAGGGCAACTATGGGAGGTAAGTGTGAGTTACAGGAGAGAGAGGAATCCCTCTCCAGGGAACCACTTTTACCTTGGTGTTCGGAAAGAACACAGTAACTGAGAAAAGCATGTAGCAATTGCAAATTGAAAGCATATATGCTGTGTTCTGGAAATCTAGTGCTGAGTAAGAAATGGCAGCAAATTTTTTTGGTTGAAAACATTTATTCTGCTCATGAATTTTCAACCTGGGCAGGGCTCACTTGAGAGAGCCTGTCTCTGCTCCACACAGATCAGCCTGCAGCAGGAGATAAACGGGATCCAGGCTGAAACGCTGGAATTTGTCCTGAGGATAGACATGTCAAGATAAAGATGATGGCAGGAGCAGAGAGGAGCTGAGCCCTGCTTGGGTAAAAAGATAAGGAGGCTACATGTTTCTCATTCTTGAGGTCAAGGCGACCTCCCGAACTACACAGGCACAGAAAGTTCCTCAGGGGTCAGAGAAAGGAGAGGGCGCTAGCCCATAATATAGCCTGCCAACCTCCCAGAGACCCTCGCGCTGGAATCCATCCTGGCTAACAGATGCACACGCGCATCTGGGAGGGCCCTGAGTCAGACAAGATATGGACATGGAGCCAGACAAGCAAGATGACTGGCCAGAAGGAACCCAGAAAACTGTCCCCAAAGGCACACAACTCCCTCTGAGCCCGCCTGTGTGTCTTTCCGCACGTACTCTGCTCCTAATGCTCTACCTGCTTTACAAATTGCTGTCTCTTTGCTGAAATTCTTTTTCCAAGGAAGACAAGAGCCAGGGCCCTGCTTCTAGGCACTAGTCCCTGGTGGTCTAGTGGTTAGGATTCGGTGCTGTTACTGCCACGGTCTGGCTTTGATTCCTGGTCAGGGAACTGAGATCCTGCTTCAAGCTGCCGCGCAAAGCTGCCGCGCACTGCTGCCACCCCAGATCAAGCCGGAGTAGCTCCAAGGCTGGGAGCTGGAAGCATCTGAAGGCTTGCTCACTACCACATCTAGCGGCTGATGCCAGGAATACACAGACAGCTGGGACTGGGACAGCGGTCTGCTCCTGTCAGCCCTGTGTGACCTCTGGGAGCTATTCAGCTTTACAGCTTTCTGGTTGATTTTTACTCGGCTTCATGGAATTTCTCCCCCCACACAGTTTAGTTCTCCGGAAGAGACTCCAGGGGACTCCTGTGCAGGTTTCTGAAGCATTTTCTTCATTTCTCCTCACTCATACTCTGCCCTACAAGCTCCAGCCACCTCGGCCTTTCTGTCTCTTCAAATCATGGAAACTTCCCTGCTCTGGGATCCTTGTCACTAGAAGGTGGGACAGCAAAGGGCAACAGGCCAGGGCAGTCACAAGGTTTAGGCTTATGTCAATTTTTTCGCTTTTCACAGAGATCACAGTCCTGAATTTACTGTCGTCCGATGTCCAAAGACTATTGCCACATATATTTTTCCAGTTTTGTAATTATTTATGCAGAAGGGTAATTCCAGTCCTTCTGACTCTACCACGGCCCACAGTATCAATTATGTATGATAACTTTTAAAATTGAGAAATAGATACATCAGGTCCATTATACTATTATCTCTACTATGGTATATCTGTGATTATTTCCATGTAGCAAAAAAAAACAATATAGAAAGAGGAGAAGAGATGTAAAATTTTTCATCTTAACCAAGCTGCCATTCCCATGTTAATACAGGAAAAAGACAATTTCAGTATTTGATATTCAAAGTTACCGAGGGTAACTGCCACAGATTCCTTGTCTGAAAAGAAAATCGTATGTATAACTGACATTCCACAAATAAAGAATACAATAATTGAAACATGAAACTGAATTCAGTGATAGCTACTGAAGATTTTATATAAAAGAATGAAGAATGGAATCTTAAAATCAAAAGGTCACACCACCAAAAATTTCAAGCGGTTCTAATGCAAAGGTTCAATAAGCTTTCAAATGTAAATAAAGAATTTCTCAGGCATCCAGCAGAAAAATCAAGTCACCTATCAAGGGGGAAATACAGACTTTCCTCAGATTCTCCACAGAAGTAGTCAATGTCGGAGGGCAATGGAACACCATCTACTAGTTCTGAGGATCAAGCCTACGATATCTAGACACATTGTTATTTAAGAAGATCAGCAACAGAAAGACATTTTTAAACATTAAAAAGTCAATTCCTAAAGACATTTTTTGAAAAACTACTCTACAAAAAAGTTCAGGAAACCAAGAGATAAAAAGGACTGATGGGGAACATTCAAACTAAATATAGAAGCTTAAATGATCAGAGCAATTACTAAACACACTCTCTCTGTCACCTTCTCTCTCTCTTTCACACACACACACAAATACAAGTATATATACATATATGTAAACACACACACACACATATATATACATACACATATGTGTATATACACATTAAATATTATAAAGCACTGTGACTTCTCAACTTGGAGGTTAATACATGTGAAAGATAAGTCATATTAAGGTTAAAGTTACCCTTAAAAACCCTAATAGAGTTCAACATACATGGTTTTGTGCCTACAACCTAATATGTTAAATATTCTAAATACTAACACTTACTTGAAAACTACTCCCTAGACACATGGAGGAACAAAAGGAAATCTATATGCAGATAACTGGGTATTCAAACAATTCTGCCTTTAAGCGAGTTATCAAATACTACTGTGAATGAGCGATTGGGGAGAGAATTCAAAACTATTTCTGTTCTCCTGCAGTGTTGATTCCACTGTCTTAATAGTGTGCATTGATTCACCATGCAGCTCTCTGGGAATTCAAAACAATAAAATCCAGGGGTGAATGGAAAAGGGATTGAGAATTCTAAAGAGTTTCTTCTTGCCTACAGAATTTACTTCAATTTGTTTAAATATCTAGCATCTGTAAACATAATAAATATTAATAAATTTGCTTGTGATTGTAAAGATTAAAGGTTAGCTTGTAAAATCAGTGTGTAACTTAAAGATTCTACTGTAAATCTTTGCAAAGTAAAACATAAATGCACTACAAAACTCAAAAGGTGGGGGACTTCCTTGGTGGCGCAATGGTTAAGAATCCACCTGCCAATGAAAGGGACACAGGTTTGAGCCCTGGTCCGGGAAGATCCCACATGCTGTGGAGCAACTAAGCCCGTGTGCCACAACTACTGAGCCTGCGCTCTAGAGCCCACGACCCACAACTACTGAGCCTGTGTGCCACAACTACTGAAGCCCACACACCTAGAGCCCATGCTCCACAACAAGAGAAGCCACCGCAATGAGAAGCCTGTGCACCGCAACAAAGAGTAGCCCCTGCTCAATGCAACTAGAGAAAGCCCACGCACAGCAATGAAGACCCAACACAGCCATAAATAAATAAATAAATAAATTTAAATATATATATATATCAAAAGGTGGAATAAATTTTAAGAATGTTAACTACATTATCTTTAATAAAAGAGAGTAAAACCAATACCACCTAAAAATGAAACTTAGCTTGTAAAAAGGGCATAATGGAAGCTAATTATTTGCTTTATACAACCTTTTGTCTAGGTCTTAAATGGATATTTTAGGAACTGGTACATCTTGTCTTGAAATATACAAATAGTAACTTCAGTTTCACTTCATTTTCCTTGTCTTTAATTAAATTAATCAAATCAAACTTAATAGTTTTATTTAAATTAGCATATATAATATGATCCAGTTTTTATAAAATTATTTCTCTATCCATTTTTCTATCTGTATGTATACAATTTGTCCCTCAGTATCCACAGGGGATGAGTTCCAGGACTCCTCCACAGATACCAAAACCTGTGGATGTTCAAGTCCTTCATATAAAATGTTGCAGCATTTGCATATGTATGCAAATATACACACATCCTCCCATATAATGTAAATCTCTCTAGATTACTTATAATACCCAATACAATGTAAATGCTACGTAAATAGTTGCCGATGTGTGGCAAATTCCAGTATTGTTTCTTTGGAACTTTCTGGAATTAAAAAACAATTTCCATCTGCAGTTGGTTGAATCTGCAGATGTGGAAGCCATGGACATGGAGGGCTAACCTAATATAAGAGATGTCTGTAATGATTCCCAAAATATTAACACTGCTGAATTCTGGTGACAATTTGAGTTGATTCAAATTTATAGATTATTATTTCCTATATTGCTTGAATTGTTAATGTACATATTTCATTTGATAACAAAGTCAGATCTCAAAAAAAAAAATCAAATCTCTCAGAGCAAATGAGAGAAATGCCACCATCCTGTATTTTCCATTGTCTTCACCCTCCACTTCCATGCCAACTGCTACTCTGGGGTGTCAAAAAGAAAAGCCTCTCTTCTCTTTTAGAAAAAAAAATCTCTCCTCCATATAAACGCCATCTAATAGATACCCAAAGAGATCTAGTTCAGGACTAGCCATGACGTTACAAAAATTTTACGCCCACAAGACAGGTCTGTTTAGATCTGTCTTCATAGAACATGTTTGATATTTTGAATTTTATAATGCAAGGATAAAACGCTTAAAAGCTGACATTTGCCATTTACCCACACCTGGTTGTATCAGTTCCGATATAATTCAGTGTGTTGGCTTGTTTGATTGCAGGTTAATATAGTGTATGCAAAAATGACCAGCTAATTATTCCCCAAAGTTACATAGCTTTTACTCTGTTGTCTGCAACCAATATCATGGATGCTTTTTAATGATGACGGTTTATACTTTTTAAGCTTCACTTTTCTTCTTGGCCTTGTCATTTTGAGGACCATTAGAAACACACTTTAGTGGTGTTTACTACACTATGTGTTAAGGACTGAATGTCTGTGCCCTCCCCCCAAATTTGTATGTTAAAACCTAACCCCCGGGCCTCCCTGCTGGCGCAGTGGTTGAGAGTCCACCTGCCGATGCAGGGGACACGGGTTCGTGCCCCGGTCCGGGAGGATCCCACATGCCGCGGAGCGGCTGGGCCCGTGAGCCATGGCCGCTGAGCCTGCGCGTCCGGAGCCTGTGCTCCGCAACGGGAGAGGCCACAGCAGTGAGAGGCCTGCGTACCGAAAAAAAAAAAAAAAACAAAAAAACCTAACCCCCAATGTAACGGTATTAAGAGGGAGATGCTTAGGTCATGAGGTGGAGTCTTCATGAATGGGATTAGTGCCCTTATAAAAGAGACCCAGAGTGTTCTCTCACTCTCTCCACCATTTGAGGATGCAGCAAGAAGAAGGTCATCTATGAACCAGGAAGGGAGCCTTTACCAGACACCACATCTGCTGGTGCCTTGATCTTGCACTTCCCGGCCTCCAGAACTGTGAGAAATAAATTCTGTTGTTTATTAGCCACCCAGTCTATGGTACTTTACTGTATCAGCCTGAAGTGACTAAGACACACCACACACCTTCAAGGAGAACCATTTCTTTTTATGATTAACTCCTCAACTGTTTATTGTTCTCTCTGGATTCTCCTGTTTTAGTCTTCAAAACCTGGCTTTATCTTTGGAACATAAGAGTAACATGGTCAGAAACATTTAATATATTCAAGAGTAGAGCTGGTCTCTTCGTTTAAAGAGTGTCCTTAGAGAATACATTTTTAAAAAATATATTACCCCTTAAGTACAACTGAAACCCTTTTTTTTCATAATTCACATTTTACTGGACCCAGAGGTGCAAATTTCCTTGTCGGCACTTGTGATGGTTGGTGAATGCTGAACAACAAGGTAACTGGCTCAGCGAATCCCTGCGGTAATAACTAACAAAGTCACTATAGACCTTGTGGATTTAACCCTATTGTTGGCTTTTCATGGTGACCCTAAGGTTTCTATATGTTGTATGCGTAGCTCACCACAAGCTCACTGTGCTGGGGCTTGTTGGGGAAAGAAGTTATGAACATACAGCACACATAGAGGACATACATGCATGTAGACTGTCGAGAATTTGGTGGTAAGAGTTATATTAGACAGACCACATCCAGGATGATATGTCCAGCTCTGCATTCTACAGTTTACCAGGAATATTGAACTATAGAAAGTCTATTCACATCATTCTGGAAGGTGACCAAAACGAGGGAGATCTAGAAACCATGCCAGGAAAGGAAAGATGAGGGATATGGAATGACCCCCCAAGTAAGAAGAGCCAAGGGAAAACCATGGGAAGCTGGCACATGGGGTACTTTATAGGGAGAATTAGAACCAGTATGTGAATATTTTAGAAAGCAGACTTCAAATTAGTAGAGAAAAAACTATTAAGACTAATATGAGAATGGAGTTGCATATAAAGAAATGAAATTCCCATCATTGGGATGCTTAGAAAGGAAGCTGAATGACCTGCTAAGCTCTCAGAAATGTAGCATGAAGGATGCCTCAAGTGAACAGGCATGGCCTCCTAATTATTTTGTAAATCTAGGAATTTTACCACTCTTTTAAGAGAGAAAGAGAATTCCAGTTTTCAAAAGCATAATAAAGAGTCAGCTTTCAGGAAAGTGTCCAATTATGAACAGGGATTGTGAAACTGGAATCCAGATCATATAACTGCAAATAATGTGCCACTTGTGTGTGTGTGTGCGTGCGTGTGTGTGTGTGTAACTGAACCAAATTGTGTGTGTGTTAGCAATATATTAAAACATTTAACATCATAGTCATAGGAATACAAAGAGGAATTAGCACTATACCTCCCTGTATCTTAATATGACATAACTCAACCTTAACTGATATAGCTTTTCGAGACTTCATTAAATCCGGTCTTCCTGAGTGAAATATCTTCTGGATTTATCTCACAAGTACAAGGCACTTACATTTAAGAACGTCTACTAACAGATCATTTAGATTATGCAAAGCCAGACCCAGGAGTCCACTGCATGTAAGATTGACAAGGGCAGGCATTTTTGCCTGTCCCCTGATCTCTAGTGCCTAGAACACAGACTTTCACATAGTCGGTGCTAAATAAATATTCACTAAATGAATGAATGGATGGAGGTTGAGGCAAAATGAAACAAATATTTTTAGGTTCTCTCCTGGCTTCCTCAAGAGAAGGAGAGAATGGTCTTGACTTAAGGAGATAAGAAACTGCTCTTGCAGAAGGCAGGAGGAAAGGGTATGGTCATCAGAGAGAACTACTCTTAGATAGGAAAGAGGAAACGGCCCTTAGATAGAGGACTACTCTATCTAAGAGCATGGCAGCTGCAGAGGGCGAGACGACAAGACGGGATGCGCTTTCATTCAAAGCTCCAACAGTTCTTTGAATAAACCTAGGACTTAAAGTGATAACTGAACTACAAAGGCATTTTAAAACTAGTGCTAAAAGTCAATGGATTTCAAACAGTGTCTGGCAGTATAAGTTTATGTAATATATATATATATATATATATATATATATATATATATATATATATGTATTAGCAAAATCCAGAGAAGAAACTGTCTGCCCTGAAGGATTCTCTTGGAATTTTTTTTTCCTTCTAAAAAGAAAAATGGATGTTTAGTCAGCAGAGCTAGGGCATTTATAACAATGTCCTTTCTCTAACCATTGATTTGTTTTCATTAGGTAAGTAGTTCGTTTTCTAAAGCTTTTTTCTCCCCTTTTGCTCTTGGCCTCAACAAAATTGGTAGTTCTGGCACTGTCATTAATTCTGTAGTTGCAAAATTCCCTTAGGGAAACACAGTAACTTCAGTTTATTGAAAATACTAAGGGAAGGATAGTTTATTAGGTATTCGGATGATTGGATGTTGAGAAACATATCATTTATCATTTAAAGTATCTCTGGCGCAAGGGCACTGTTAAGTGTGTGCATATAAAACAGAGCATCTGGATTAAAACAGAAATGGCAATGAGATTTACTATCTTCATTATACAAGACAACCAGATATTTGAGGACACATGTCTGAGTCAGTTTTTCATATTTTATCAGCATGTTTGCCAACCTACAGAAAGAGCGTAGGTGCTCCCATCCAATCCTAGAAGCTTAACATTTTTTCTTCCATCTCATATTTTGGTAACAATTGGGGATGATTGGGGGAAATGTCCCATGTCACAACTGTATGAGATTAAATCAGTAACTGACACAAACATGTCTAAACTGCCAAATCATAAGTAATAGCTCAGCCACAATGAGGACCAAATTAGATCACTCAATACCTATGCAATTTATCATAAATATCACCTAAAATGTCAAGTCCAAGAATTAGATTTATCTAGAAATTAAGAGCTGGGAGGGATTTGGGGGATTAAACCTGATCCATCAGTTTTGTGGAAGATGAAATCAAAATGATGATAGTAACACACATTCCCTGTTCTCAGGGAGCTATCAGTGTCATGAGAAAAGGATCCCTAAACAGGACATTATAATATAGTGTAATGGAGGGCAAATAGGTATAAGCATGGAATATTGGAGGATTACATAGAAATGACATTATGTCTTGCTTTGGGGACTATGTGAGGATCAAAAATAACTTCCCTGAAGAGGTGACTCTGAAGCTAAATCAGAAAGAGTTGTGCAGGTCACGTGGAGCAGAGCATTTCTGGAAGCGGGGATAGAAATCCCCAAAGGAAAGAAAAACCACATATGTTTTGGGAGATACAAGCAGTCTGCTTGGATTGTCAGCACACAGAAATAACGGTAAGATGGAGGAGTCTGGGCATCAGGATAAAAAATAAAATTTCCATCTAGAGTATGTATGTGTATGTATGGGTGTGTCTATGTATGGATGTGTGAATCAAAAGGTCACGACATAACACTTAGCCAGACTATAAGCAATGCACTCTGTTTTCTATTCCTATTGCTTATGTTTCACCCAAAACATAAAGGTCACAAGACACCACGGTGTCGTGATTTACTGTTTGAAAGACACTCATGTAAAGGTTGAAGGGTGATAAGCAAAGGTCAGAGCATAATAAGCTGTTTAGATTAGACATTATGGATTGGGGAATGGGGAGTCATGGAAGGCTTCTGAGCAGGGAAATGAAGTATTATTTGGATTTAGAAAGATCATTCTAAACTGTTCCAAAAAGGATTGGAAAGGTTATGGGAAAGAAGGTCAATGTTAGGAGTTTCTTACACTACTATGTATAAAACAGATAACCAACAAGGACCTACCATATAGCACAGGGAACTACTCTCACTATTTTGTAATAACCTATAAGGGAAAAGAATCTGAAAAAGAATATATATATATATATATATATATATATATACACACACACACACACACACATATACACACACACAAACATATGTATATAACTGACTACATATATATATATATATATTCAATATATATAACTGAATCGCTGTGCCATACACCTGAAACTTACACGATATTGTAAATCAACTATACTGCAATAAAAAATTTTTTTTAAATGTTAGGAGTATCTTGAGGTAATTTAAGCAATTGCTAATAGTAACAAAATCAAGATAGTTGTTTTGAGGATGAAGAAGAACAATTAAGAAGTTGTGGGCTTCCCTGGTGGCGCAGTGGTTGAGAGTCCGCCTGCCAATTCAGGAGACACGGGTTCGTGCCCCGGTCCGGGAAGATCCCACATGCCGCGGGGCTGCTGGGCCCGTGAGCCGTGGCCGCTGAGCCTGCGCGTCCGGAGCTTGTGCTCCGCAACGGGAGAGGCCACAACGGTGAGAGGCCCAAGTACCACAAAAAAAAAAAGAAAAAGAAAGAAAAGAAAAGAAGTTGTAATTAACATACATCGTTATTGTTTGGAAGAGGGGATAAATGAGAGAGGAAAGACAGGGTTCAATTCTGAGGAGTCTGTCTTAGGAAATATGTGGCTAGTAATATGATTCGCTGAGGAGAAAATTAAGAAGAACAGGCACAAAGAACTGAGAATAATGATTCACTTTGGGGCATTCTGAGTTTTAGATGTGTGTTGAATATCCAAGTAGAGCTATCAAGCCAGAAGTTAAATATATGATTCTGAATAGAAATGAAAGTCACTGCTGGACAGATGTGGGAACTAGCAGCATACACAAAATAATTGAAGCCATCATTTAAAAAACCCATTTATGAACTGGAAATATTTATAATATTATTTTTCTGACCCTCAAAAATGCATAAAGCACCACTGTCATCTGTGGGTGGTACATTAGCATCATTGTTACATACAAATCAGGACCATGAGACTCAGTTTAAATAATGTGCACAGCTGACGTTGTGCTGCCAGGACTGAAGAATGAACCCGTTTTTTTATGCTGCATCTTTCAAATTTTCTCCATCCTACCAGGATGCCCCTCGCCATCGTGCCACCTGCTTTACTTGAGGTCATGAGAATAAACAAACCTCTTCCTGTCCAAATGATACCTACTTCATCTGCATTTATAAGTCATTAATTATTAGGTTGTTTGCTTTTTGTGTGCAAGAGTTTGAATTAATCATACTCTGTAATTCATTGAACATGATCATCATTCATCCCTAGAAGACCAATCTCTTGTTCTGTGTATTGATCCTCTTTTATCCCCAGTATACTATTTCCATCTCCTACCACTGACTCATTTCCTAATATGTTAGATATTCATTCTTTTTTGTGTATTGTATTATATGCATGCATGTTCATTTTTTTCTCTTTTTTTGTTTTTTTTCTTTTTCTTTTTTTTGTTTTCTCTTTTTGTTTTAACTTAGCACTATCGTTTTTAAGAGCTACTGATCATTTTGTAGCCATGGGTCTAGTTGAGTCTAACTGCTACATGTACCACTGCATAGAATGCATCAACCACATTGTACGTATCACTTCCCTCTGAGGTCTGCATCTAAGTTGCCTCCAACTTTTTTTTTTTACAGCTTGATAGAAATATAGTTGATATATAACATTATGTAAGTTTAAGGTGTACAATGCGGTGATCGGATACACGTATCTATTGCAAAATGATTATCATGATAAGCAGTTATCTCCAACTTCCTGTTACCAAAAACAATCCTGTGACAAATTTCTATTTAAATATTTTCTTTATGGACTTGCATGAGAATTCTCTGAGCTATATATCCTGGATAGAGATGCAAGGACATATGGTATATAAACACTTCATTTCACTAAATGTTATCAGATTTTTCTTCAGAATGGCACAAACTTTAGGAATTTTATTTAAGAAGCTCTTTCCACCCCTAAGTTCCCAAAATACTCTTCTATTTTTTCTTCTATTAACTGTATAGTTTTACCTCTCATATTTAGTGATTAATCCACCTTGACTGTATATATTTATAATGTTTTACATAAAGTAAGTTTAAAATAAGCTAGTTTTAATGCCATCCACCAGCCAATCCATCAATCCATACTTGCTCCACTGATTTCCAGTCTCACTGTAATCACATATTAATTTCGCGTATCAACATACTCGTCTTCTCTGAAGCATGACTCCCAAGCCTTAGAAAGCGTCATCTACTAGGTTTATTATTTAGTTCAATCAACTTGTCTCAATTTTTCATAATTTCACATTTTCCTTATTATGACCCCTCTTTGGAAACGGTGAAAACACCTGATTTTAAACAATAATAAATGATTCAACGCAGTTGTGTCATGCCTCCGTGAACCTTTGAATTTGGCAAAGGCCTCTAAAACGGCACAGATACACCACATTCCTGAGAAACAGCACGGGAAGGGAATATGAGAGCTGACACAGAGCTCTGGGCGACAATAATCCCAACTGTTGCACTGATTCAAGGGGTGATTTTCAGCCAACGACTTTCTTCCTGGGTAAAATTAATACTATAACTGCCACCTCCGTATCTAGAAAAACTTTCAGATTCAATGACTGATACTTATGGTAAAATAGCATGAGACATTTACTGGTATAAAATCTCATGATTTTCAACTTACGAATATAGACATTCTGAACAATTAGCGAAGATGTTTTATGACTCTTCCTTCCCCCTAAAACAAATCCCAGTAAAAATAAACACATGAATTAATTTTTGTACATTATGTTACTCGATGTTTTCTTTTATAAAAGTCTACATTTCTCAAAAGAAGCTTTTAAAATTCTAATTTAACTAACAAGATGTCCCTGAGCTATGGATAAACCTTCAAAGCAGAGTTTTAAATATTATGCTATTAACGGATTCACTGTCCTAAAACTCTTCCGGACCAACAGGAAACACTGAACCTTCCCTTCCTTCTCCTCTCACCACCAGCGGCCCCAGCAGTTGCTAGTTCTCTTGAGTATCTCTGTTTGTAAACACTAGTATAACGGCTGTTAATTCTCAAATACTTGCAGAAGCCTATGCAAATTTATTCCAGATGAGGGCGGCCAATAGCTACTTCTAATGCTTCTGTTCTCTGTTATCATGCTGCCCACCTCAGCTCTAAGTAACAATTTGAACTTTACATTTGCCAAATGATGCTAGAAACATCTGTTGACTGATTTCCCCCAAAATAGCTCTGGGTGTCCAACCTTAGTCACCCCTCTTCCAAAAGGTCAGCCCATTTCCGCTTCCACGCATTGCCACATTCTCTCTCCCTGTCGGCATCATTTCAAGACAAATTATCCCTTCCCCTGCTCTCTTTATCATAATCCTTTGAGTAATTTTCATCCAGTTTTTGAATCTTTTAACGTGATTGATAGTATTCATTTGAAGAGGAGTCTCATCTCCTTTTTTTATATTTCTCAATACGTCAGTTTTAGGAAAGCAAATGTAAAAGATGACATGAGCTGATTAACTTCCCACTTCTGTTACCTCTTTACAAACATTTATGCATTATTTTTCTTAGAGAAATTCTATCACATGATAATTAATTCAAAACCACTCTCATTTTCTCTGTTTCATATCCTTACTAGAACAGTCTTGAGTTACTATTTCCCCCAGCCAAACTTCAAATCTATCAAAATATTTATAAGTCATTATTAATATAATGAGAGTTATCTTCCTCTGAATGATTTTTTCTTAGCATCATTCCTTTGGAAACATTAGGAGTTTTTCATTTCTGTCCTTTTCATGGTGCATGTTTTGGTTTCCTTAAGCCTTAAGCACAGTTATGTCTGAAAGCTACAGCACTCTAAAATGCTGAAAACAGAGTAAGCCAAAAAACAGCAGAGGAAAGGCAGAAAAACAGATCTGCTTCTCAGCATCCTGAACAAATTCACTGATCTTCAGAAGGCAAGGTATTGAGCAGATAAGGATTAAAGGGTTTGGGTTGCATTTGTTACAAGTAAAGACGGGGCCCTGACTACTGTAATTAATGTCAACATCCAAAAGAAAAAAGCAGCAAGTTATTTGAGAGACTGATTCAGCATTTTAGTTGTTATGTCTCCAGTAAGGGGGGAAAAAAAAAGAAAGGAAACTAAGTAATTAACTCTTGTGGAAAAGGAACAAATGACTCAGATGATTATAAAGGGAATATTTAGGAAGGAGGGTCACAGGAACTCTGACAAAAACACTTGGAAGAAAGGAGAAGAAGTGGAAAAAGAGAAGGAGAAAAATGGAAAAGGCAGAGTGTAACAGAGGGAGGGAAGAGGAGAATGAAAAGGAGGAAGAGAGAGAGGTGAAAAGAGAAACAATAATGCAGGGTTGAAAAGCGTATTCTTGGAACCGCTGAGCAAATCACACAGTCTTGCTCGCCAGACAAATTTCCGGCACAGGTCCTATGAGGAGAGTCTTAATTAAACATACTCAGTCACATTCTAAACATACATCATTGACTGTGTGTGTGTGTGTGTGTGAGTGTGAGTGAGAGAGGGAGGGGGGAGGGAGGGAGGGAGGGAGGGAGAGAGGGAGAGAGGGGGAGAGGGGGAGAGGGGGAGAGAGAGAGAGGGAGGGAGGGAGGGAGGGGGATGGGGCAGCGGAGACGTCAAGACAGATGCAGCTCACAAATTCTACCGTACAATTCCGTTTCTCAAGAATTTAATCGGAGTGTAATATCTGAATGCTTAAGGGATTTATTTTATTAAAATAATTACTAGCACTATGACCTTGACACAATGCTTGATCTCTTTAAATTTCAATGTCTTCACCTATAAAATGGGGATTATTATGACATCTATCTTGGAATTTTTGTGAGGCTGAAATTAGCTAACATATGTAAGTAATTGAGAACAGGGCCTGACATACGGTGAGCGCTTTATCAGTGTTAGCTACAATCAGTAGTAGAGTTAGTAGTAGTAATAGCAGCATTGAAGAAGCTGTGGATGAACTGGGGCTTAGAACTGATTAATATTCTTCCCAGAGAATCGAGAGAATGATGTATACAAGAAGGATCCAAGAAGAGGAGTCAGGGGATAAGGATTAGAGTTGGAATTTTCCACTATGTGGGTGTGTGACCCTTTAATTTAATTACCCCGAGCCTGGCTTTCGTCATCTCTGACAAGAATGCATTGGGCTGATTTATACCGACGTTCTTCAGATACCAATCTTCAATAGTAGCTTTTATCTGTGATTTAAGTTGTCCTGGGCTCCACTGTGTAGAAAATCTATCATGAAAGGGAGGGCTCAGCCACTTTCATGCGCTCCTCTTGTGATCACGCCAAATTAGTTCTTACCGTGATCACTGCACCAAAGCCTTCTGAAGAGGGTAGTGCCTAGACAAGGTATGAAGAGAACTCAGATATTCCCACTGAAGTTATGGGCCAAGCGTTTCCAGGAATCGCCACCTCACGCTCTCAGTCCCCCTTGGGGTGCACCCACTATAAGATTCTGAACCAATCTTCAGAAGAGCTAATAATTGAGTATCTTTTTCCAAGTGCCTTAGATGAGTCAGACCTGACTTAAAATTCGATTGTCTTGGGGTTTGGGCGAGCTCTCGTAAGTCACCAAGTTGTACGTGCCAACCCCTTTTATCCATACATCACTCTGTCTGAGGCTATGAAGTCTGTGCCATCTCAGGAGTTCCATTCTGGTGTTCCAAATTACTTGTTAAAAAGGAGGTAAACCCAAATGAATCCTATATCTACTCCTTCGAGTTAGCTTCGAATAGATAGCTATGGGTAGATAGGTGATATTAAAAAGCCCATTTGTAAGGTTAGAAAGAAGGAAATGACTAGATCTAAAATTATACCATTAGTGCAAAAAGTCAGCTTGACAATAATTTTTAGTGACAGCGTTTATTGATGAAAACTAGCGGTACCAAAACCATGGAGAGAAAATTTAAGTGAAACTTTGAAAAAAATAGAACAAACTACTACAATCCTGGAGTGGTGCTAGAGATTTGACTACCATGATCTTAGAGGCCACCCGATATCTAATTATATGAAATTTCCATACTTAAGTTTAAAGGTCATAGTTTGATCTCACTCCTATATATACACACATACATATATATATATATATATATATATATATATATGCCTTATTTTAACTAGGCTTTCCAATACATATTTCCCATTGGACCTGAGTTGAGAAACAAAAATTTTTAATAACACTATATAGAGCTATGACTAGAAACGTATTTTCTAGCCCTCATTTCCCTGAGTTGTTCACAAATGGGTAACATTACTAAGTTTTTCTTATTAACTTTTAATATTACAACCCTAAGTTATATTCCCATGAACTTCACAAATATATTGTATTTGTTTTCTTGATATTACACATTGAAATTCAGCATGAGTTGTCACTTAATTTTTCACTTTGCCCTTGTTCACTCTTTTATTCTTTTCCTCCATCGGTACTTCAAACTCTGAAGATGCATATATTGATTCCTTAATACTTATATAAGTTTCTGGGAACCTTTATACATCAGACATCTTAGCCTTCTCTATGTTCTTTTCTTGACTAAGTCTGAAATTTGCTTCACCATCTCTTAAACTTCTAAAGCTTAATAAAGTAGAAAACAGTTTTATGAACTCACTGTACCCCTTCAAGATAATCAATATTAGGAAGTGTATTTAACTGTCAGTAAGTAACTTCCAGAGAATAATCAGCACAATGGCTCGTTCATCAATGTAAAAAAAACATCTAGAGGAGGAAAAAAGAACATCTAAAGCACCTGAGATTCTGCTCCTGAAACATCTTTTTTTTTTTTTCCCCCCCGACACATACCCCTCAGTTGGGCTTAGTTGTGGAGGGTTTATTTGCTTTATAACAAAACACTGACACCATTACAAGAAATGTGGTTCATTCTGTCAGCTATTTCTCAGCATAATGGCTGCACAGATGACAAAGAATTGCTCACACTATTAACATCATGGTTTATTATCATCCTTTGATGGGGGAGTTCTACCACATTAAAAAAGTAATAAAGCTATTTTTTCCCAAAGAATAGTATCAGAGTTGGGGGAAAACATTTACTTAGCAAGCCTATATTGACACTACTTATATACCAAATACAGGTCAAAATGATAAACCAAATGTTTTAAATGAAATTAATCAGAAAAATATGTTTGGTCACAAGGAGAGCTGAGCAAATGCACACAGCTAGCTCCAAGCTACTCTAAGTGCGTGTATCACTGACTGTGGCACAGCAGCATCATGTTTTGGTCTTAAGGATCACAATTTTCCCTTTATTAGATTTAACAGCAAAAATATTCGCTTTCTTCTCTTTCCAAAGCAAGTCAGAAAAAGTCCATTATATTTTATATTGTCTCTGCTTTAGAGCACTCGAATTATGAAAAATTAAACTCTTCCTTATCAAAATTGTATGTCACCGTGTAGATCACAGGAAAAGGACAGAAAATAGACGAAAAATCACACAATGAACTTCATGAAAAATGACTATAGGCCTTATCTTACAGCTCACTGTCAAAGAAGCACTTCTTTGTCAACTTAGTTTCACTAAAACTGGGATCTAAATTTTATTCACGTTCAAAAGGAAGTTCTTTAAAGAAAGACTTATTGGGTGCTTACTCTATCCTGCAAAGTACTGTTAGTACTACACAGACACAGACATGCACATAATGTCTCAACTCATCCTCAGAAAAATATTATTCAATTGTAATCTCCAGCCATTTTCTTACCCTTTTATTTTATTTTTACATCTCAGATGTGACAACGGAAGCTCAGAGTTGTCAAATAACTTCCCCAAAGATACACAGCTCGGAAGTGAAGAAAATCGAATACAAATGCAGCTCTAATTGCAAAGCATTTGTTCTTTCTATTATATCACGCTGCCTCCATAAGCTCCCTAACTAGCTGTAGTCTAATGGGTTGCCTTCAAATTGCTTAGTTTCTATTTCCAATTTAATTTTGGCACTATCACTATTGTACTTGCTTCCTCCCTTCCCCCTCCCTAAACTCCTGGCTTACACTATGCCTTCATGGGCTAAAAAAAGATCCTTCCAAAACATATTCCTAGAGTAACTACTCTGTCCTCAACACTGCATTGGGACATTAGGATAGAGTAAGACATGATTCATGGAACCCCAGTAGGGAAAAGGGTAAAAGGAGAAACAAACACACAGTAATAATCATATCCTAACTAACCTCTAATTAATATATGAATTAATATCTATGTGTCAAACACTGTGATAAGTACTTACATGTAAAACTGCTAATTCTAACAACATCCGACTAGGTCAGACTCAATATTCCCAACTTATTAGTGAGGTAACCATGGTTTTGGAAGCTAAATAACTTTTCCCAAGAAAAGAGTTTGTAAGAGACAGAACTCATATTTAAATGCATGCTCTTAAGGAAATCTCAAATTAAGGTGATTATCTTCTTTTCCCATCTTGAAGATACCCACCTCCCCACCCCATACACATACCCAAAAAAAAAAAAAAGTAATTCTTCCAACTTGAATATATTAAAAATGTCTGGGGAATGGAATTGATATATTCAAATGTTCCATTTGAATATTTATTAATATGATAATGCATAAGTATATGTAAAATCCCCTAACGTAAAACAACATATTAATTAAGAAATATAGCATTTCTTTTTATTATCACATTTTGGGAAGCCATTTCTACTGTGACACTGTGGTATTAGTATCTTCTCTTCCCTGGAGCCAGGTTTCAGGCATCAAATACAGCTTCCAGAACACTCTGCTGTTACTTTCACCAAGATTATTTGCGCATTAACCACTTCTCACTCCATCTGTAATGCTGTCACTGATAATTGTATTGCAACCCAGAAGCACCAATTCTCATAACTGTAGGGCTGCTGTTTTCTTTGTATTCATCCTGTAAATGGGTATTTGGTGATATGCAGCAAAGGATCGCTGATTTTCAGCGTTCCTTAAAAGTCTTATTTACAATTGTGAATATCTGCAGTTACCAAATTTTGAACACAGGAAGTCCAAAGGAAGAGGCGTGAAATAGACACAACAACAGAAGTAGTAGTCTTGGGATACACTCAGCACACAGAAAACTTCTTAGCCTTGTTATATACTGATAAAAATACAAGTGAGGGCTTCCCTGGTGGTGCAATGGTTAAGAATCCACCTGCCAATGCAGGGGACATGGGTTCGAGCCCTGGTCCGGGAAGATCCCACATGCCACGGAGCAACTGAGCCCATGCACCACAACTACTGAGCCCGCACTCTAGAGCCCATGAGCCACAACTTCTGAGCCCGTGTGCCACAACTACTGAAGCCCGTGCACCTAGAGCCTGTGCTCTGCCACAAGAGAAGCCACTGCAATGAGAAGCCCACACACTGCAACGAGTAGCTCCCACTCACCGCAACTAGAGAAAGCCCGCGTGCAGCAACAAAGACCCAATGCAGCCAAAAATAAATAAATAAAATAAATTTTGTAAAAATACAAGTGAAAGGATTAATATAAATTAATCAATCACCCGACTGGAAAGGTGAGAAAAAAGAAAAAAAAAGAAATGGAAAGAAAGTAGAAAGAAAATAATAAAGATAAAAGCAAAATTCAATTAGGTTGAAAACAGAAAGATAGTGGAAGAAATAAGCTTTTTTAAAAAAAGCTACAGATTAACCACTAGTTAACCTAATCAAGAAAATAAAGCACAAAATACACAAAATAAGAAACGGCATGGGTAAAATAACCACTAAAAGATTAAATTTTAAAAATTGTGCTGGATTTCTCCCATTTATCCCTCCCTACTTTCTTTTCCCTGCCCTGTGCAGAGGGAGGGCTGACTCATAAACATTGCAAGCTTTCTTGTCCCCTGGTTCCCATCTGGTTTTGGCTAAATGGAAAATCAGAGAATGGTAAGGAAATGCAATTGGGATATTTATTCCCTCTAAGAACCCTCCAACTAGGCTACTTTGGACTGGCTGCACTCCTCTCCAAAAGCTATAGCTCCTGCCAGGTGGCCCTCACTATAAAACCACCCCCTGTGGGTTCCAGTAATCATGCCTTCTCTTTACCCCATCCCTGGATTGGTGAGAGCTCCCCATTGTTACAAGCCCAGAGTTCTGTAATATTCCTCTTTGATTTCCTTAAACTTTGCCCACATATTTGTACACTGCCCTTTAATTTAACTTTCCTCAAAATGCCCAGGTTAACTATACCATCTGTTTCTTGCCAGGATTCTAACTGATCGAAAAATCCCATATTCTTTGCCAATATATCAGAAACATGTAGGTTAAATTTATAATTTTTTAAAAATATAATTTACTAAAATTAATCCTAATAGAGAAAGTTTAAGTAGACCAACAAATGTAGAAGAAATAGAGACAGTTATCAAATAACTCCCTCCACCAAAAAGACCAAGCCCAGATACAAGGAAACACAGCCAACTCAGCAAAGAACAAAGAGACACAATGCCACTTAACGGTTTCAAAGCACAGAAAAAGAAGGGACACTTACGAAGTGTTTTTATGAAGGGAATATAACATTGATACCAAAACTTAAGAGAAAGTGGACAATAATGAAACATATAGCCCACTGTCACTTATGACTATCAAAGCAAAATTTCAAAATAAAATATTAGCAAACAGAATTAAGACACTAAAAAATAGTATATCATAGACAAGTAAGGTTTTTTCAAAACGTGCAACTTATTAAAACAGCCCACTGTATTAACAGGGCTCAGGAGAAAGAGCATGTGATGAACTTCACAGATGCTAAAAAGGTACTCAACAATACAATATTCAGCATCCATTTACGATGAAAAGAAAAGCTCAGTGATTATTTTTCTAAATCTGATTACATATATGAAGGGACCAAAGCCAGGATTTTATTTAATAAAGAAATACTATGAGTATGAATGCTATAAGGAATAAGGCAAAGATGCCCACATTCCCTCTACTATTTACACTTTATTTGACAAACTTACACTTTATTTGTTAGAAACTTCTACACAGCAAAGGAAACAAATAACAGAGTATAAAGGCAACCTACAGAATGGGAGAAAATATTTGCAAACTATGTATCTGATAAGGGGTTAATATCCAAACTATATAAGGAACTCATAAACTCAATAGTGAAAACACAAGTAACTCAATAAAAAAAATAGACAAAGGACTTGAATAGACATTTCTCCAATGGCCCACAGGTAGATGAAAAGATGTTCAACATCACTAACCATCAGGGAAATGCAAATCAAAACCACAATGAGTTGTCACTACAAACTTGATAGGATGGCTGTTATCGAAAAGACAAACGGTAACAAGTAGAGTTAGGGATGGCAAGTGAACGGAAAAAGAGAACCCTTGTGCACTGTCACTGGGAATGTAAACTGGTACAGATGTTATGGAAAACAGTATGCAGATTCCTCAAACAATTAAAAATAGAACTACAATATGATCCAGCAATCCCACTTCTGGGTATATATCCAAAGGAAATGAAAACAGGATATCAAAAAGATATATGCACTCCCTTGCTTAATGCAACATTATTCACAATAGCCAAGATACGGAATCAACCTGAATGCCTATCGACAGATAAGTGAATTAAGAAGATGTGGTTAATATCTACGATGGAATATTATTCAGCCATAAAAAGGAAGAAAATCCTGCCATTTTCAACAACATGGACGGACCTTGAGGACAGTGAGGTAAGTCACACAGAGAGAGACAAACACTATATGATCTCACTTATATGTGGGTCTAAACAAGCTGAATTCAAACAGAGAGAGTAGAATGGTGGTTACCAGGGGTTGGGGTAGGGGGGATAGGATGGATGTTGTTTAAGGGTACAAACTTACAACTAGTAGACAAGTCCTGGAGATCTGATGCACAGTATGGTGAATTCAGACAACAATACTGTATTATAATCATCAAACTTGCTAAGAGACTAGATCCTAATTATTCCCACCACAAAAAAGAAATGATAATTATGTGACATGATAGAGGTTTTAACTATCATTACAAAGGCAATCACATTACAACATATAAATGTATCAAATCAAAAAAATTTTTAATTTTAAATAAATTTCCAAAGGCAGGAAAGAGAGGGGAAAATACTAGGAAATTCCATGAAAGTTCAGACTTCTAAGGCTATCCTAACAGAATAGGAAGAGCAAATCTAGAGTTTGGGTTAAGAACAAATGGCAGTTATCACCAGAATTTCCCATTGGATTTATCACTAAGGAGCTGAGCAGACAAATCAATAAAATGTAAAATAAATCGTGGGTGAGTCCTTTTTCCTTAAAAATAAATGATGAACAATTAGACTTGTCTGACGTTTTAGAATAGCTGGATGTTAGATTACTTGGCTGCTAATACTGAAAGAATATAGTCGTAGCATCAAAGAGATGAAAAACATTTACATAAAATAAATTATAGGGCTTCCCTGGTGGCGCAGTGGTTGAGAGTCCGCCTGCCGATACAGGGGTCACGGGTTCGTGCCCCGGTCTGGGAAGATCCCACATGCCGCGGAGCGGCTGGGCCCGTGAGCCATGGCCGCTGAGCCTGCGCGTCCGGAGCCTGTGCTCCGCAACGGGAGAGGCCACAACAGTGAGAGGCCCGCGTACCGGAAATAAATAAATGAATGAATAAATAAACAAACAAACAAACTAGGGCCAAAAAAGGAGTTATGAAATCCCACTAATATTTTTTGGAACAGTTACAGGACTTTCGAAATGATCAGCAACGTCTGGGTTTGTGTTCAAAAGAATTCAAAGCAGGATCTCAAAGAGATCTTTACACGCCTGTGTCCAATGCAGCATTGTTCACAATAGCCAAGAGATGGAAGCAACCCGATGTCCATCACAGGATGAATAAAGAAAACGTGGTACGTACATCAAGGGAATGTTATTCAATCTTAAGAAAGAAGGAAATCCCATCCCATGCTACAACATGGATGAACTTTGAAGGCATCATGCCAAGTGAAATAAAGAAATAAGTCAGTCTCAAAAAGACAAAAACTGTGTAATTCCACTCTTGCGAGGTACCTAAAGTAATCAAACTCATAGAAACAAAAAGTAGAAGGGTGGTTACCAGGGGCTGGGGGAGGGGGAAATGAGGAGTTGGTGCTTCATGGGGATAGAGCTTCGGTTTTGCAAGATGAGAAACTTCCAGGGATCTGGTGCACAATGTGAATATACTTAACACTACTGAACTGTACCCTTCAAAATGGTTAAGATGGTATAATGTATGTTATGTGGGGTGTTTTACTGTAGTTTTTTAGAAAAGATCAGCCATGGATTAGGTTCACCACAGTTACTATCGTGATTAAAAATAAGGACTTTATGATTCATCAAAACTGGATCTGAGCCGGGGCTCTACTGCAGTCTAGTATTGTGACCTTGAAAACATGACCCAAACTTTCTGTGCTATGATACTATCTACAAAATGGAGGCATTTAACAGCCAGACTCGCAAGACAGATTGCCCAGATTTCAGTTCCATCTCTGCCACTTACTTTTTGTAATTTTGTGAAATTTACTTAGCTTCTCTAAGCTTCCGTTTTCTAATGTGTAAAATGTGGGTAATAACGTGATATTTGCTTTGTGAGGATAAAGTGAGATAATGTATTAGTAGCATGCCACAGTGTGTCAGGCATATTATATTCATTAATTAAACAAATATTTATTGAACACCCAATATGTGCCAGGCACTGTTCCAGTGCTGGGCATGAAGCAGCTTCCATTATGTCACAGGCTTCCATTATGTGACTTCCATTATGTCACATAGCTTAAGAAAGGAATAAAGAATACATTAGTAAAGCTGACATTGATAAATGCTTTGGGGAAACGAAATGCAAGGTAAGGATACAAGGAGCGAACAGCTGGTGGCAGCAGAGTGTGGCTGCTTTAAGCAGGTTGACCGAGGCAGGCAGGCCTCTCTGCAGAGTCCCGAATAAAGAGAGGGAATGAAGCATACATATTCCTTGCAGCTGTGCAAAGGGCCTGAGGCTGAAGCAGCGTTGGCAAGATCCAGGAACAGGAGGGGGGGCCATGTGACAGCAGCAGTGAGTGAGGGAAAGAGTGGCAGGAGAGGAAGTTTAAGGAGTAACAGGGACAGATCCCTTAGGATCTCGAAGTTCGTTGTAAGGAGTATGACGCTGATGCTGAGTGAGACGCAGAGCTATAGAAGGTTTTTGAGCAGAGGAGTAACATAAACTGACATATGTTTAAAAAAAAAATCATTCTGGCTGCTGGGTTGAGAATAGGTCTCAGGAGCCATTGGTAGTGGCAGGGACTTCATTTTAAAAAAAGAAAATAACAGTAGCTGTCCTCAATACTATATTTTGCCCTATTATTATTATGTCTTAGCGTTACTGTACAACAGGCCTGAAATGCCCAATAACACCATGTTGAAAGTTCCACCCTGCACAGAAGATCACAGGTAGTAAATGTAGAGTCAACGTGGACGGAAAAACTGGCCAGTGCTATAAGGACGTTCTTTGCACTGGGGGTGGAATCTGAGTGCTTCTCCTCCAGGTAGAAATGGAAATTATACACAATAAACACAGGCTGCATGAAAGCACTGACCTGGCTTTCTGATCTGGAATTCTGAGCTAAGAGACTTCTACCTTCAAAGGCAGAAAACAGGCAGTGGGAGCTGATCTGCACCTCTGGGGGGCTTATTTTCCCTCTTCCAACTGAGATACGACAGGTTCAAAGACGCACCGGTGAACGGTGGTAATCTAGTCTAGTATGTGCCTTAGGAAAATTGTTTACCTTCTCAGTTTCTCTTGAGCTACAAATGAAAAGCATTACAGATTTTCAGTCTTGATGAATAAATTACAAAGGCACACAACTAAACACTCTAGCTGTATTTCCCCAATTTTTTAAAACTCAAACTTGTCAGGCAATCAACTACTAATGAATAACCTATGTATTCCTTCTAACTCAGAGTGACAGCCAGAGTCTGTACAGCGTTCTCTGAGGCCCTACGTGATCCTTCCACTTTCTACCCGGGTTTTATTCCAACAGCATCTCCTACTTCTCTTCCTCTCCGTCCCTCGGCTCCAGCCCTGTTGGCCTCCTTCCTGTCGCCCAAACACACGTGTAAGTAGGTTGAATGGTCGGCCTCAAAAAGATGCGTCCCAGACTTCCCTGGTGGCGCAGTGGTTAAGAATCCGCCGGTCAATGCAGGGGACGCAGGTTCGATCCCTGGTCCAGGAAGATCCCACATGCCACAGAGCAACTAAGCCCGTGCGCCACAACTACTGAGCCTGCGCTCTAGAGACCGTGAGCCACAACTACTGAGCCCGTGTGCTACAACTACTGAAGCCCACGCGCCTAGAGCCCATGCTCCACAACAAGAGAAGCCACCGCAATGAGAAGTCCGCACACCGCAACGAGTAGCCCCCACTCACCACGACTAGAGAAAGCGCGCGTGCAGCAACGAAGACCCAACACAACCGAAAATAAATTAATTACTTAATTTAAAAAAAAAAAGATGTGTCCCTGTGACCTGTAAATACAACCTTAGTGGGGGGGGGGGAAGTCCTTTGCGGATATAATGAAGGTAATGACCTTGAGGTGAGATCATTCTGGACAATACAGGTGGACCCTAAGTCCAATGATATGTCCTTATAAATAACAGAAGAGGAGGAGACACAGATATACAGACAGGAAGGCCAAGTCAGAGACACAGAGGAGAAGGTCATGTGAAGACAAAGGCAAAGATTAGATTGATGCAACCACAAGCAACAAATACCTTGAACCACCAGAAGCTGTAAGAGGCCGGGAAGGATTCTCTTATGGAGCCTTCAGATAGCATGTGGCCTTGCTGACATCTTGATTTCAGACTTCTGGCCTCCAGAACTGTGACAGAATAAGTTTCTCTTGTTTTATCCCACCCTGTTTGTGGTAATTTGTTACAGCAGCCCTAGGAAACCAATACAACCCAGAAACCCTCCTGTCTCAGGGCCTTTGCACTTGCTCTTTCCCCTGCCTTGATCAATCAATCTCTTCAGATATTTGCCTGTCTCCAACAATTCCTTTAACTCTTTGCTCAAATATCACCTTCTCAGCAAGGTCTTCTCTGATTACTCTATTTAAAATTGCAACTTGCCTGATACTCTCTATCCCCCTTCCTAGCATTATTTTTTCAAAACTACCTCTTAATATATTATATAATTTGCTACTTGAATTTTTATTACCTGTTGTATTAGCTTCCCAGGGCTGCCATAACAAATTACCACAACCTGGGCGGCTTATAACAATAGAAATTTAGTTTCCCCTCCGTGTTGGTATCTGTGTCCAAATTTCCCTCTTCTTATAAGGACATTAGTCATTGGCCTGGGGACCACCTTAATCCAGTACTACCTCATTTTAACTTGATTACATCTACTAAGAACCTATTTCCAAATAAGGTCACATTCACAGATACTGGAGGTTAGGACTAAAACATGCCTCCCTCCACCATCTTGTAGGTTCCATCAAAGCAGGGATTCTTGACTATGTAGAACCTAGAGCAGCGCTGGCCATGAAATAGACACTAAATAAGTATTTGTTTAAAGAACAAGTGAATGACTAGACACTATGAGACCAGGATGTCTAATGAGATACCATCAAATTCATTGGATGTAGATTAAAATGTATCAAATTTTTAGAAAAAAAAAGATATGCCATGATATGAACATCAATATCCACAAAAATATCCAGTATATTGAGTAATCACGGAATTAAGATATTTTAAAAGCCTACCTTCCTGAAGCATTCAGTGTTTGTTTCCAAGTCTCTTATTTTAGGTGGAAATCACTTTTTGTCTTGATTACATGTCACTAGTAAACATTTAGTCCCTATTTCCCTCCATTCTACTTCTTTATGGCCGCAAATGAAAGGAGAACAGGGGAAGAATATTACAGTACTCGTTAACAGGATTTGATCCATTGGAAAAACATCTAGCACCTAAACAGCTGAATACCAAATTTTACATTTCAACATGAGGTTTCCAGGAATAAAAGAATGTTCAATCTCTGACATTTATTGACTACTTCATAGTATTAATGTAGTTTTTAAAAAGAACTCTTTAAAAGGTAAATAATTTAAGGCAAGAGCTCAAGTTTCTATGAATGACAGTGTGTACAGTTTATTCATTAAGTGAAACCATCGGTGACATCATCATTCACAGCAGAATCACCTATAAGGGAAAAGAATCTGAAAAATAATATATATATATATATGTATGTATGTAACTGAATCACTTTGTTGTATACCTGAAACTAACACAACACTGTAAATTAACTACAATTTAAAAAAAAAAAGTAGAATCACTTAAGACAGCCTCTGTGGGGCATCTGTGTGTCTAGTATCAGACACCACTGCTGTCCTCTTAAAAAGAATAACTGTTCAAGTCAGTCACCAAGTGAGTCCTGACTGTGACAACAGAGCACCACAGAGGGTCTCTACCCCTTTTGCCTCAACCCAATTCTTTTAATGAGTGAGCTGTGATTTCTTCTATAAAACTAAACTCAACATAAGGAGGAAAAGTAATGTAGTAGTTATTCTCAAATGCCATCTTTTAAATATATTTTTGTCAATATGGATGCTTGCTGTATTATTTCGAAACGCTAAAATATCCACCGAGGCTTTCTGCATCCTATTTTACTATGCTCTTTTGCTGAAGAAGCAGCAGCAGCGCCATCTTCTGGAATAAATGCAATAGGACATAATTATGGTGTTTGTAAAAGCCAGAGTCCTGAGGAAAAATAGATCATCCACGTGCAAGCAGCAAAATGAAATGTCTGCAAATAAATCTGAGCTGTTAATCGTCAAAGAAGAAATTAACATGGAGTCAATTGCTGACATCAATGAACAACTGCATAAGGGCAGCAAACCTCTCTTCCAGCAGCAAGATTACGTGGGTAGCTCATGCCAATGTGGAATTTTTTAATGTACAAGATACATACAAAAATGAGACAGAACTAGAGGAAAAAATATGTGCCACGAATTTACTGAAGGAAAGTGAATCATAAGATCCCAGTAGTTTCAAACCACTTCGCTATGGGAAAGTGGGAGAGATGGACAAAATTTTTTAAAATATTCTTCCCGACTACCAGGTACATATAATATAAAATGGAATGAAGTAGCTGACAAAAGAATATTACTGCAGCAGACCAAACAGAGAGTCCCTAAACGGTGGGGCAGAGTTCCATCTGGGATATGTTAGTCAGGGGCGCTGAAGCCATCCCTGGGAAATTAATGTTATGAAGAAAGAAGCAATCATTTCTGAGACAGTGTTACACGTGGCTAAATGGAATACTTGGATTTGGAGATGGGAGAGCAATCTCCGGGGTGGGACAAATGTTGTGAAGCCCCCTTATAGGACATGGTCACTGGGGGTAGGCGAGAATTCTGAGATGCTAGTCCAAGATTCCCAGCCGCTGATGTACGCACACCTTCACCCAGTTACTCCAGCAAACACTAATCTAGGCACTGCTGGAAAGGAATTTTGTAACGAGTTGATCTTAAGATACAGCAAGTGGGCTTCCCTGGTGGCACAGTGGTTGAGAGTCCGCCTGCCGATGCAGGGGACATGGGTTCGTGCCCCGGTCCGGGAGGATCCCACATGCCGCGGAGCGGCTAGGCCCGTGAGCCATGGCCGCTGAGCCTGCGAGTCCGGAGCCTGTGCTCCGCAACGGGAGAGGCCACAACAGTGAGAGGCCCGCATACCGCAAAAAAAAGATACAGCAAGCAAGGTATTTCCTGGTGATCCAGTGGTTAAGATTCCACGCTTTCACTGCTGAGGGCCCAGGTTCAATCCCTGGTTGGGGAACTAAGATCCTGCAAGCTGCGCGTGGTGCGGCCAAAAAAGAAGCTACAGAGAGCATCGAAGTGGATCTGACTTAATCACACGAGCCCTTTAAAAGCAGAGAGTTTTCTTTGGCTGGGTGCAGAGGAGGAAATCAGAGATCTGAGGTGCTGTTGCTGGCTTGAGGATGAAGGGGGCCACGTGTCAAGGAATGAAGGTGGCCTCGAGAGCAGAGTGGCCTCTGTTGACAGCCGGCACGAGGATGGGGACCTCAGTTCTACAATTGAGTGGAACTGAATCCTCTGCCAGTAACAAGAACGCACTCGGAAGTGGATCTTCCCTCAGAGTCTCCAAATAACACAGCCTGGTGGATACCCAGATTTCAGCCCGTGATACCCTGAGCTGAGAACTCAGCCATGCCATGCTGAACCCAGACCATTGTAAGGCAATAAATGAGGGCTGTTTCAAACCACTAAGTCTGTGCCAATTTATTATTTAGCAATAGAAAAGTAATAGTCAGGTAAGCACAGGTACATTTTAAATTGCTTTCTAGAAGCGTAGTTCCTGTAACCATTCAGCTTTTCCATTTGCTGAGGGGGTCATCCAATTTGCTCTTTCCTCCTACAATGCTTAGTCTCACCTTTAAATAAATATTTTAGGGCATATTAAAAGATGAATGCCTTGGGACTTCCCTGGCGGTCCAGTGGTTAAGACTCCACTCTTCCACTGTAGGTGGCACAGGTTCGATCCCTGGTCGGGGAACTAAGATCCTGCATGCCAGGGGGCAAGGCCAAAAAAAAAAAAAGATGAATGCTTTGTCAAGCACCAAATTATCAGCGTTCTCAGTGTGCCTACATCATGAACTCACACTCAGGTGCCTTCACGTCTGCCAATAACCAGGAGTGAAAATCAAAACATTGAACAGTGGATACTGCATGGGTGTGGGACCAACCACTCGGCTGCCCAATCTATCAGAAAGGCTGCAAGCCGGTTACCGTCCTGGCACCGGCCAAATCTCTCTCTGCCAAAAACTGTGTCCCTGGAGGGAAACAGATAAGAAGAAAGGTAGGAATGTGGTAGAGTATCTTGGGAGGCAGGAAAGAAGAGAGTTTTTCAAAGCTTTTCTAAGAGTCACCCCTCCTTGGCTTCTTGGAGGCACAGTTCTCACTCTCGGCAACTTCAGCCTTAGGATCGCCAGATATAGATCAGCAGAATAACGTGGCATTGAGTTCACCTTGAATTTCAGATAAACAACGGAGAATTATGTAGTACAGGTATGTCCAAAATATGGCATGGACCCCATAGAAACCAGTTTACCTCCAGCCAATCACCAAATAGCACATGAGACACATTTAGACAGGAACAATTATTGTTTAGCTGAAACTCACACTGAACTGAGCAGCCTGTAATTTGTTGGGCAACTCTATCATCTTGGTCTTCTCTTCCTCCCCACACAGGTCATTTTTTACTTAAAACAGATGTAAGTTTCAGGTCCTTCTCTCTTCCAAGGTATATTACAGTAACAACCCAAGTCTTCACCATCCACGTACCTGGGCACTCTAACTTTGCAGATCATCCTCTTAAAAGAGTCTATTTCCCCACCCCTTGACTTTGACTTCAGCCATGTTACTTGCTTTGACCGAGAGAACAGGGCAGACATGACAGTGTGCCATTTCCCAGCTTGAGCACTGAGAAACCTTGTGGGTGTTTCTCCTGTCCACTTGCACCTCAGCATCACTATATGACTCGCAGAAGACTCCCAGAAGGAGGATGCAGCTACCCTCTCTGAGCCCGGGCTAGACCAGTTGACTCGCAGCCAATCACCAGACTCAGGAGCAAAATCAATGCATACTGGTGGGGATATTTCTCGGTTGCTTGCTATACGGCACTGCTGTTATCACAGTAACTCATACTTCCCTTCCCACTTCATGGTTCAGGTGTTAAAAGAGAAGTTCAATAACCACAATGCTGGCTGCCTTAAGAGGCCACAAAAGGAAGAAAAGAAATCAGTCCCTGGACAGGTAAAAATAAATTATATTACCCTTCCTTGGCTCTCTCAGGTGCCTCGGAAAATCCCAGGGAAAACACTGAGAAGGGGGGCTTCCCTGGTGGCCCAGTGGTTGGGAGTCCGCCTGCCGATGCAGGGGACACGGGTTCGTGCCCCGGTCCGGGAGGATCCCACATGCCGCGGAGCAGCTGGGCCCGTGAGCCATGGCCGCTGAGCCTGCGCGTCTGGAGCCTGTGCTCCACAACCGGAGAGGCCACAGCAGTGAGAGGCCCGCGTACCACACACAAAAAAAAAAACACTGAGAAGGGAAACTTACTGAACCTTACTCTAATGCTCTGAGAATTACTGTCTTGTCACATCCCTGTTTTATTTTGAACTGTCATGCTGAGGTTTATTGAGAATTACAGTGTTGGTAGGGAGGATTTGATAAAGCTTGTATAGCATTATTTTCCTTGAATTCTAGGCTTTTTTTGTCCTTTTCATTTTACTTGGCATCTAGCTGAATCAAGCACTTCTGATTTTCTTCTAGTCACCTAAGGATTAGAGCTAAATAACTTTACTAAAGGCCAATGAACTGTAGTTCAATTCTCTCACACTCAGATATATTTTCCTACATATCTGAAGGCTTTAACATACACAAACATCCCCACAGTTAAATTTCTTCTCCAGTACACTTTTTAAGAGTGTGTGTAGTTGAACATTGACTTTTAACATGATTGAGACTGAAGCAGATACCCAGTAAATCTCTACGCCACACAGCCTTTCAACTGCAGATTGAAGTAATAGCTTGTCCTTGTTCATCTGGCTTTTAGGCCACAGAAGAGATAAACTGTGAATCTAACGGGATCGTTCAAAGACTGATAATGGGATACCGGTCCATGTATTTCTGGTGTGTCATCTCTCCGAGTTCATCTGGATATCATCACCAAAAGTATCCTGAAAGCCGGTTTACGCAGCATTCTATCAATTGGACATCTCTATTAACCAGCTCTTCTACTCTTTGCCAGGGTAATGATCCCAACATATCTACAAGACCCTAAAATACCTCCTCACCAGTAATAGTAAATTATATCCAGTGCAGCTTTTGTGCTACACCTATAGTACTGAACTTCAGTGCTCCAAACACTGAAGATCATGCATGGTGCATACAACACCATTCAATTTGCTTAATTAGAACAAGCTGGTCTCTCTTGTACCGCATGGATAACAGAGTTTACTGAGGCTACATTGTTTGTCTCAAGAAATCATTTATGTTTGCTCCTAGAAAGCAAAGGTCTACTGCCATTTGGGGAATCCTCATAAGCCTAAGTGCAGTTCATATGCCAGATATACATCAGGGACGCTAAGATGCTTAAAGGAATGCTTTGCTCCTCAAGTTGTGGTCTGCAGGGCAACAGTGTCAGCATCACGTTGAGGTCATTAGAAATGCTAGATCTCAAGCCCACCTCAGACCTACTGAATCAGAATCTATATTTTATCAAGCCCCCAGAGGATTCCTATGAACATTAAAGTTTGAAAAGCTCAGCTCAGTACTTATTGCCATTGTGTCATCACCCCAAGCGCCGAGATGCACTCAAGGAGTTCCAGCTGGACACGTCACATATGTTACCCAGCTCTCCTGAAGCTGAAATTCCCGGACTAAATGGGCTTCCCACAGCCCAGGTCTCAAACTTATGAATATTAAATAAGATCATACTTTTTAAAACCAAGAAGGACCTATAGACATGTTAGCTCTTGCTACTCTTCAATGAACACGCCCTTATGGTTTCATTCCTGGTGGAGTGTTCAAAAAGCATCCCAATGATCTCTAACAGTGATTAAGGGCTCACCGTGTGCCACGTTGCTCTTCTATCGTGCTACACGACAAGCCCAAGAGTTAGCATTTCCTGTCCCCATCATACAGGAGAGAGAACGAAGGCACAGATTCAAACCCAGGCAATCTTCTCCAGGGCCACTGTCTTTGGCCCTACCCCAAACTGTCACTCATTCTGATATACTTAGGCGACATTTTGTATCTAAGTCCAAATTATGCTTGGCCTACGTCTGCATTCTCTTCAGGGTCACCTGACACGCATATTGAAAATATCACTCTAAAGCCTCTACCCCGGACATCTGGACTCAGGCCTAGGAATTCCGATTTCTAAGAAGTGCCCACGGAGTTTCTGTGATCATTCAGGTTGGAGAAATACTGTTTCAAATTAGGGCTCCCTCTTCAGAACTAGCTGTGGCTGCAAGCTGAGAGCACATCGGTCGTCTCATTAATGTCAAGCCCATCAGCACACACACGTTCTAAGAAGCCGGCCCATACAGCGTAGAGCCCGGCTCTCGTTTGGCTTCTGCCACAGAGCTTCCTTACCTCTCCTGTTCTCCTTGGTAACACAGGCCAGGATGAAACTAGCTTCATCTGCCTTTTAAATGAACTGAAGCCACCATGACAGACCTAAGCCAACTGTGTGTCTTTTCTTGCACACACACTGGGAATGGATGTGCTCATGCTAACGACAGTTCTCTCCCACTTCCTTTGTCATTGCTTCCGTTCTACCTCGGAATACAACCTAAATCCGACTGCATGTTCAGCCTTTTTACTGGCATGCCCTTCAGTGTTCAGGTCCCCAAACTATGTTTGTACCTGAGCAGATAATAATCTCATTCCACAAACTTAGGTCTTTCTATATCTGAACGTACACTACAGTTTGAGTTCCCAGTCTACCATTAGATAGAAATTGAAACGCCAGGAAATTTCCCAAAGGTAGGTGGCCTGCATAGTGACAAGGTGTTGGGTGACATGCAATATTCTCTCATGCTGGTTTCTACCGTGAGGTCCAAAATGCCATCATTTGGGTGTATGTGTGTGGTTTTTCCACACAGGTCACTGTTTGAATCCCTTGTCTCAACTGCAAGGCCTCTTCAGAGGCACCAGTTACCTGTGCCAGGTTCATGCCACTGTCAGGGGCATAGAACATATTCTGCTGCTCGTGCCCTGCATGGGGCACCAGGAAATTCTGTGACAGGGTCTCAAATCCACTATCTTTAACACACAATCATGTCTCCCACTTTCCTGTGCTCCCTCCAGGAAGGGGAGGAGACAGGCGTGAACTACAAGCATCCTCTGTCCTTGAATTCCACAAACCTAGGCAAGATTCGAGGGAAAGTGGGGATTAATAGGTCGCAGGGCCCCTTATCTGGGAACCCCCAAACCAAGCTTCTTTGCCACGCTTCTGATTCCTCCTGCCTCATTTTGGGCATCTAGCTAATCTTGAGAGGAGGAAAGACCTACTCCAGGACTTACAATTTTTCCAAAATGTCTGTTTATGCCCCGGGTTTTTTCGTCCCCTCTAAAATTTAAGCTTTTGAAATCCAAACACCAAAAACTGACTTCTGCCGTCTGCTGTGAACACAGAGTTAACCCAACCATCCAAACACTGGGGAGTATAAGGATAGGAGGAAATTCAAGAGAAAGAAGCATAGGCTGATATTTCAAAAATATTAGTCTGCTACACAATTATTTCTGAAATATTGTGGCACTGGACATCCTCCCCATCCCATAACTGGCCACAGTGAAAGAAGCAGCAGTGACATGACATGGGACAGAGAGATTGCTGATCAGATCGAACGAGAACACAGCATCCACAACTCCAAACTAACTACACCATGCCACTCAGGATTTAATTTTGCCTTCTGAAAAATAAATAGACAAAACTTCTCTCTCTTGATGCCCCCAAGTAGGATTCTCACAAGGAAGAACTTCTAATTTGACCCAAATTTGAGAAGCACATGCACATGAAACAGTGTAGGGAACATGAAGGGAAGGGTTAATTCCCTGTCTGGCTGGTCAGATTACCCCTGGCAATAATCATAGCTAAGATCCATTGAGACTTTAGTATATGTCAGCTGGTCTATTGAGTCCTTTATCTTCTATCTCCTTGTTTTATCCACAATAGTCCTCTGATTGCATTATTCTTACCTCTGCTTTTTCAGAGGAGAAACGTAACTAGTTGGTAGAAGCGGTAGGTCTTGAACCGAAACCCAAAATTAAATTCACAACCGTCATGTTCTATTGCAAATAAGGGAATGATGGACACCACAACCAGACTGTACTCCCATCTAATGGCTATTGGATCTGATTTGGTGCCCGTGTAAGAGCAAAGCCTGAATGAATCAACCAGAGAAGCACATCTTATATGTTTACAGAGTGATCATCACCTGATCTACCACTTGTATAACCTGGAGATCCCGATCTATCTTGGAATGATGTACGTGGGAGACTCCTTTTCCTTTTGAGGGCAATAGATAATGTAGATGTTAGTAGGCATAAAACATAGATTTCAGATTAAAACAACACTGTGACATAACAAATAATCTTTAACTTACATCTAAAGTTGAAATTTGAAGATATCTAACCTATTTGATGTATCTCTTCCAAGTAAGTCTCAGGGCTGTAAGTATAAACTAAGACCCAGAAAGACGAACTCATACAGACTGAACAAATAACAGGCTAAGAAAAAAGTCAAGCTAAATATTAAATGCTTATATTATACATCTGCTCATTTCATCTTTTCATTCATAATATCTTGCCAGCTTCCTCTTCTATTGACAACTATTTTCATTCCAAAAGCTATCACCATTACATCACAATTAGCTATATATGGAATTGAATCCAGTTAGAATGGGGGGAGGGCCTATAACCCAGTTACAGACTCCTTTGTTTCTGGCTATAATCGTTGCTTTTGATAAAATACTCCTTATGGGGACTAAATAACTAACTCTTTTGCAACACATAAAGAAACACAACTTATGCCTAATTGGAAAAATATGAACTAATGCTTAAGAGTCACCTACCCCAGCCCATGGGGCCCATGGTGCTCGGTAATGGCAATGCTTCAGCCCTACACACAGCATGAACTTCTTTCATCGCTCTGTTTTCCTACATTTCAACTCTACTTGCTGAGCAGAAAAGATCTCCATAAGAACACTTCATTTCCCTGGCCAAAACAAATTGATAATTATAAAGTAACTAAGCTGACTTGTGTTGTATTTCAAGTGCTTTAGGAACTTGTGATGCCCTAAAAACAGGCCCTTTCAGTCTTGATGTGAACTTGTTTGGTTTTAATCACCCAGATTCTATTCACTCTCCCGCCTTCACCCCATGGTCTCTCCCCTTCTGATGACTTTCCTGCTAAAGAAATAGAACAGTCCCATATTTAATTACCCAATACTCATTTCAAAGAAATGTTAAGGTAATTTCATCATTGCTCAGACCCAAACAGAATATCTTACAGTACAGCTTAACAGGAACCAAGGAATTAACCTCCTTGACTATTTTATAGACTTTCAAATTTCCTCCAAGATTTTTTTTTTTTTTGGTCCTATTCACCGGTGTTTAGTCTCTTTGGTTTTTTAAGTGGATTCATAATTCTTTCTAAAAAGCCAACTTCCATCTTCCTTATTCTCATTGCAAGGATGCTTACAACATCTCAGCTAGTTAGAGATATGGGGATTTCAAAGACTGAATAACATAACCCTCTCGTTTTACAAACAAGGGACTTGAAATCTGAGGAAGTCAAATGACTTTATCAGCGAGCCACACCTCTTACTTTTCTTCTGTGGTCCACTCAACTGATTAATCTTACTTTCTTAATTCCACTATCCACTATCCCATATCAGACTCCCAAAAGACACATTTAACATATTTAATAAACATGTATAATTATTAGTTTAATGGGCTTTAAACTTCCCAAGGAAGCATACACAAAATACCTGCTCACCTGAATAGACAACACATTCTCTTTGGGATAAACAACTGTGCAATGACACCCATTAATGTAGAATTTACTTTCAGAAAAGTCCTTAGAGGCAGAGTGACTTTGCAATCTGCAACATTCACCAGCTAAGCTACAACTCCAGATAGTCTGACAAACTGCTACCCCGTTCTTAAAAGCAAGTGTTAGAATTGGTCCTTTGCCTCAGTCGATACCTATTTTCTCAGTTCTATAGCAATTTCATAAAAATATGGGGTATTCGTATGGTTTATGGGTTACATTGAGGAAAATGAAAATTATTATTTTTTTCCAAAAGTATAGCCCTTCAGAGGCTATCAATTGAAAGGCACTGTGTGTGTGGAGATGGCTACTGAATGGGGACTGAACTATAGTTGGGTGGAAATTCAGTGCTTTGGCCAAGAGTTGAAAAACCTGCTGGCTGTTTTAACCTTACTGTCAGGTGGAAGGAGTCTGGCTCCAAATGCAGATCATTTAAAACTATCAAGACTTCTTCTTCAGTAATACCAGCAAGGCTCATTAGCCCCTGCAAACATCTCAACTATTCCATTTTCTACACACGATATTTCACTGGAGAGCTGAACAGATATTATTTTAAGAAATGAAAGTACTTCTTTTCCTCAGAAGATTATTAAATGTGACAGCATACTCAAAAATTCAATAGCTACTCCCATACATTAGGAATAACCAAAATGATTTATTTATTAACTATTTATTAAGTGTCTATGTCAGACTCTGTTCTTAGTGCTGTGGAACAACTAATGGTGATGAACTGGATAAAGTTCTTGCCTTCATTTGAATCCATTTGCTTTGCAATTTGACAAAGTCTTCCCCCGCTCCACTTCCGGGTAGAAGTCTCGGTTATAAAAGTGGCCTCAATTGAGAAGTGATGTGTGAGAACACACTAGGTTTTCATCCTAATATGCAATATAGTTCCCATCTTGACGTTAATATAATCATTAATCCTTCTCCTTTGACTGTAAATTTGGCTGACAATTAGCTTCTCCTTATTTGGAATTCTAATGCGCAATTGCCCCTACAGAGCTCATTAGGAGTCTTGCTCAAGTTACATGCATTCTGGTTCATAGCTAGCATATTTTCTAACATTACGAGTATGCCTTATTAAGCAGCATCTTGCTGAATGAGGCAGACACCCACTCTCTTCCTCATTTTTATAACAGAAAAAGAAGATACTATTGAATTCCCAAAACATAGGCCTTAAGCAGTCTATGAAAACGTAAAACCAGCCTATACAATGACCATAATTTCTGTTGGTTATAGCAAGCACATTATGAAATATCAATACTTAGAAAGTTTTCTTCATCAACATTAGACATTTAAATCAACTGTGTCCGCCAAAAATCTAATAAAGCAATACCATTTATAAACATGAATATTGGCTTATTGCTTAGTGAAAACAAGTAATTTCTATGAAGTAAGAGACAGGCAAAATTAATGAGTGGCAATAAAAATCAGAATAGTGGTTGATGGGGGTGGACTAGAAGGGGGCATAAGGGAACTTTCAGGGGTGATGATAAATGTTTTATATCTTGATGGAGTGTTGGATAAATGCATGCATACATTTGTCAAAACTCATCCAATAGTTCAATGAACACCTGTGTATTTCACTGTATCTACATTATGCAATTCTAAAAAACATAATAAATAGATAATTGAATATTTGAGGGAAAACTGTAATCAGAATTACTCTTTAAGGAAGAATAAATGCAGATGTTCAACAAAGGTTCAGGAACAGTTTCCCGGAGAAGTAGCAGCCAGTAAGAGATGTGAAGAATGATCCTGAATGAGAGAATGGAGGAGAGAAGGCCAGTCCGGGTGCTGAGGGAGGAGGAAACACAAAGGTGTGGTTTAGGTGAGGAACGATGAGAAAGGAGGCTGAGAGGCCCACAAGAGCCAAGTCATAAGGGGTTTTAATGTCCTACTAAGGAATTTAGATGTCATCCTGAAAGAAATTTGGAGGAAGTCTGGAAGATTTAAAACTGAGGAGCGATTTACATAGATACACACACAATCTACAGGCAATCTGAAGAAAGGATTCAAGGAATTCATGTCAGAAGGTCTGCAGTAAAACTTTTAATCGGTTATTTCCTAATCCAGGTGAGAAACTGAGCGCCTCAACTAAATCAACAGCAACAGGCATGGAGACATGGACCCAGGGGACAGATTTAGAAGTCATTATTAAGAAAAACACATGATGGAATTTGGTGACCCATAAAAGAGAAGGTGAGGGATCAGGAAAAGTCATGACTACTGACCCTATTTCTGGCTCGGGCAACTGGAGGGATGATTGTGTTGAGGTGGAAAATGCAGGAGGAACAGAAACAGAAGGGCAGGAAGTGGAGTTCTCTCAGCCCATCATATTTTAGTGCCTGAAAGGCACCCAAGTAGAGCTATCCAATGGGCTCCTGGGTACATGTGGGGTGACCATAGCTACAGATTTGCCCAGGGTGGTTTCTGTTTATGGTCACTGCCCCAGAAAAAAAAAAAAAAAAAAAAAATTAATAGCACTATTTTCAATCCCCCCAAATGTTACAGTTTTGTCAATAAATTATATGGTCACCCTAGTTACATGGCACAGGATTTTAGGCCACTTGTGTTCAATTTAGAGATAAGACTTTTGGTGTCATCAGCACATGGGTAGTAGGTAAAGCAGAGGTAAAGGGCGAGATCACACAAATGGAGATTTTCATCGAACCTGAGAAATACCAACAACAAGAGAAAGGTGGAGGAAGAGGGCCCCAAAAGAGGAGAATGGCAAAAAGTATCTCGAGATCTAGAAAGAACAGTAAAAAATAAGAGTATTCTGGAAAAGAAGGGAAAATTTGTTCAAGTGATCCTCTCCAGATGACTATACACCTCCTTAAGAAGAGGCGTGCTTTCCACTGTCCTTGGATGGGGCCAGCGTCCACCAAAGGCCCTTATGTGTAGGAAGTACTCGGTAGATGGCTGATGATTAATTAGTAGAAAGAGGCAATTTCTGTCCCTAAGTGGCAAATAGTCTTATAGATACCCAGTTCCCAAAATGTGAAATTCTTTTAAAGTAAAATTTTAGTCTCAGAAGCTATGATACAAATCAGTTGTCTTTTTCTGAAAGAGAGTACATGTTATAGCTCTAACAACATTATATTCTCTGTGCAAGTCCCCCTGGCTTCAAATAATATACAAGGAGAGATGTCTTTGTCCATAATTCCTTCAAATACTGGCTTCTCTTTAACTTTTACTGCTCTACAACATCTTTGAGTGTAGCAACTTCAATTTTATAAGTATTGTCCTTCCTATTGTTTGTATGTGCCTAACAACTAGAATTATTTTCCCCTATCATTCTTACATTTTTCTGTCATTTCCACTGCATCTTGCCAAAAACAAAAACAGCAACCAAGATGCTCATCTCCTGGAAAAATCTAGAAATTAACTGTTTGCTGTCCATCCATAAATATAAAACATGCATAAAGACTGGCAAAAAGAAAAAATTGTAGAGTGACACAGCTAACTAAAACCTTCTTCCTCACTCTCAGAAAATGAAAAGCCAAAGTTTACTTGAGCAGATCTATGCATACAGACCTAAACACTCCCAAGAGCAATAATTTACATAAATCTTCTAAGATTTGGAAGTTGTCATAATTCAGAATGTAAATTGGCATTTCACAATCTAAATCTTAAGTAACATTTATCTACAGTCAACAGCTTACCTGTGCTGACGGCATATGCAAAAGAGGAAAAATAAGTAAGAAAAGAAGGACCAAACACCTACCACTAACATGAAGTACAATGGGCAGAGATTCTGTCAAATCTGTGGGACTGAAACTGTCATACACAAAGTTCTCAATAAATGTCAGTTTCCTTTCTTGTTTGAATAAGTAAGAATGCTTCTGACAACAATAAGAAGAATCGGTTGGCTGACCGGGCTCATGTGAACAAACTAGCACCAATCACATGACTGGTAGCATCCTGGGAAGGGGTGAGTAGTTGTGAGCCCGAGGCACTGAAGAAAACCCATCCAAATGCATTTGTCTGGATTATTCTATGACCGCCGTAATATGCATACCTCTTCTCTTGGATCAGTTAGGACAGGCTTTAATATAGAGTGCGTTCTAGAGTCCACTGTGTGCTGCTGTGGCATCTTCTACTAGGTTCAATACAATATTATCTATCTCTGGGCCACTTCACACCCACATCATAGACTGAGTTTCACGACAGCGTGTAGTAAACTTGTCACATGGAGGTGGTCAAAAACAGAATATAAAGTAAGAAAAGGTATTTGGACCATCCTGTAGCAAATCTTGAACACAGACTGAAGAAATCTAGATTATATCTAATGGGTAATAACTGATATACTTCTAGTTTTTAGCCAGTGGCCTGATATAATGTGAAGTTGAGGAAAGTTATCCTGACATCGTTCAAAACAGATCAGAAAGGCAAACCAAAGAAGGCAGAGCACCCGACATGATGACAGTAATTGTGGGACTAGATTTTGGGAAACATGGTGTATAGGAAATTTAATCTATTCTTCATGTGCACTTGTAGGTTGTCGTAATATAGTTATTGATATTTACCCAGTATTTCAGACTGGGGTTTCCTTCAATTAGTGTTAATGAAATTTTACAAACGTAGTATAAGAACAGCAAAAACACACGTGTGTGATTTTTGATACTCAACTTAGTGCCATTTCATCCATTACAAATTAGTTTACACATGATATTTTTGCCTTAAATTCTGAAAAATGAAACTAATTCAGTGAAATTGCTTGGCTCAGCTAAACTTCCAGTCTTCTAAGTAAGCATCACAATTGGAATCGGCTAGAAATGGCAAAGTTTTAACTTGCAAAGCAGGATAATATTTTGAGATGTTAATGAACGGGTTTTTTCCTGGGTAAGTTTCCTCGAGTCCATTACTTTTCTCTCCACCATTCGGCAACCACAAGGGGAGTACGAATACAGTCGAGAAGTTAATTGATCCTCTTTCATGATCAATTACATTTTTACCGGAAGTAAAAATGAAACAGAAAAATAGCAGAGACAATATTTCCAAAAGTCTTAGTTCTCAATTTCAAGAGCCACAAACTTGAGAGACAAATTTTGTTTTTTTATTATAAAGACTTATCAAGCAATTGTTTACACGGCTGAGAGTTAAGTAGTAGAGAATCAAAAAAATGAGGAAGATGTGTAGGCAGATGGACATGAAGGGGAGAACGCTCTGAGTCCTCCCATGTGATCGTTTACCCATTCAGCTAACTTCTCTGGGGGCTTATCATGTTCCAGGAACTGGTCTTGGGTGCTGGAGATATAGCCAATCATTAAAAAGGGCAAAAATCCCTCTCTGAATGAGATTACACTCTAAGTGGTAGAGACAGACCCCCCAAAATGAGATAACTCAGTAAAATGTTTAGTAAGTTGTGTGGCAATAACTGTGAATGAAGTTAAACGTAGTGCACGGGTAGCTTAAAACTGGTCAAGAAATAGAGTGGACACCCAAAAGGAATCTCGCACCAGGATAAGGAGAACACAGAGTATGCCGCCATCATGATCAAAGGGCATCATAGGAAATTTAGACCACCAGTTGTAGATCTAAGCAAAGGGCTTGAGGTTCAACAACCTGGGGGGCCAAAGTACAATAGAGAGAGGTGGGCAAGGATGGGCGTTTTCAGAAAAAACCTGCGGCTTCTCCCCCAGTGCCAGTGCAGTCAATTGATTGCAAGAATGGTTACAATACTTCACCTCTCCCTGTATCTACAGTCTTTGCAATGTGATTTTGTAGCAACTCCCATCCAGAAGTGGAATTTATCTCCCCAACTCTTGAAACTGGTCTGGCTTTGTGATTGACTTTGGCTAATAGAACGAAGGGCAGCCACGAGTGTGTGATTCTGAGCCTGAACCTCAAGGGCCTATTCGCTCTTCTACGTATTCTTTAGAAACCCTGCCACTACCGCCTGAATAAGTCCAGGCTACCCAGCTGGAGGATGCGAGATCACGTGCAGGAGAGCCCAGTTAACCCAGCGAAAGTCATCCTAGACCTGACGACTGACAAGATGAACCCCAGATGTGTGAGTGAGTCCTAGCCCAGCACGGCTGCAGATACCTAAGTGAATCCCCCGAGACCATGAACAACATCTAGCTGATGGCTCATGAGCAGTAATACATGTTTATTGTATCAGCCACCGAGTTCTGGGGTGGCTTATTTCACAGCAATAGCTAACTGATACAACCAGAGAAATGTGTGAATGTACAATTTATGAATGTAAATTCTCCAAGGCCTTAGAATATCCCTGGGTAGAGGTGAGAATAGGAAAATGGAAAATATTAAATTAACTGAGTTTAAATTCTGAGTTAACCACATTTAAATCTGGAAGTAATTAAGTTACTTTCGGTTGGAAACATTGGTAGAAATGGGGGTTTGTGAACTAAGGTTCTGTACAAAAGAAAGAAAGTCACACACACACGTGTGAGATGCGACTGTAAATTATAAACCAGTTACACTTCTGCTAAAATCATTTCAGTTATACTAATGAGGCAGCTGCTCCAATGTTGTCATTACTCAGCCATGCCCTTCCGGGACCAGAGCACCTGATATACCTCAAAGTTCCCAAATCAAAATGTAATTATTTCAAGAAATCTGTTACTGTTGTTTCCATAGCACATTATTTAATTTTAAAAATTGAGAGTACTCTTTCTGTATATAGTGGATAGCTTCTGCGAGGAAAATGTGAAATTAACAAGACTACAGCAAAGGTCGTGCAGCCTCCAACCCCATCAACAAGGCTCCAGACACCCTCATCCTCAACCACTGTGTGATCTAGAGCAGGAGTTGAAAAAAAAGCCCTGTATATATGTACTATTGCTTATACAAACAATATCTAAGTACCTACTGTCCTTGACCAAGAACTTTGATAAAAGGGTAAGAACTGGGAATGAAGGGGGGAAACTGGGTTTCAGATAGTATTACCCAATTCTAGATGTTAGAAGTCAGTGAATTAACAAGACTAGGACCCAAATCGGGATGGATAATTCAAAACAAAACAAATGGAAGGAACAACAGTAGAGAAAATTGGGATGACTTTTCTAAATAACACTGCTTCTCTTTTCTTTGTTTTTTGAGAACATTCAAGGCCACTATATTTCACAACTCCAGAAATCAATGCTCACATCCTCGTCTATGCAAATGGCAGCCACTACAGGTGTGCAGTGTACGGCCCAGACTGTGTGTGGCTGCCGTGAATACAGCATTGACCTTGCTGGTGTGTCACTCCAGGAGAACATCTGGGTTGATGAAGGATTTAGAAATGAATCCTTCGTAGCTTCTATGTGCTAGCACTTTGCTCATGTTATACCACTTGATTGCATAATTATTAGTAATTAAAATTATTTATTAATAATTGGGTTATAATATATGATAATATCTCTAGCAATACAAAGCTCCAAAGTTGCGGGAGGGGAAAAATGCTTATATTCGTGCTGCTCCAAGTGTAGCCTACCTCAGACCGGCAACAGCGGCATCACCCAGAAACTTACTAGAAATACAGAATTTCAAGACCAACTCCAGGCCTGCTCTCCACCCAGAACTACTGATTCAGAGTCTGCATTTTTAACAAGATCCTGATTTGTACGTACACTAAAGCTTCAGAAACACTAATCTACATAACATCAAGCAGTATCATCTATTATACTATTCCTTAACTTCCAAGACTGTGCCCCTAGTTAGGTGGTGAAGAAGTCTGCATTTCCCCCTTGGGTTATGAAAATTGTTTATCTCTCTAAACTACTTTGAGAATCATATTAAGTTACGGATGCTACCCACAGGAAAAAGGAAATGAAAACAAAATCTGCCTACAAATTCAAGATGTCTCAAAAGCAACCATCCATATCTCATAAAGAGGTCGGATAGATAGCCCTGGCCTTTGAATCTGGATGGGGTCATGACTGTCACAAAAGCGGTGATGTGTAACTTGCAAGGCTAGGTCACAAAAGGCAGCGCAGCATCTGCCTGGACCCCCTGGCTTGCTTTGGAAACTCACTGCCATGCTGTGAGAAAGCCAGGCAGCCACATGGAGGTGTTCCAGCCAATCGCCAGCCTCAACAACTGAACAAGAAAAATGACCCTTTGTATGATTTCAGGCCCCCAAACTTTAAGTCATCCCCAGACTTTTGGCTGCCCCAGCCCTTATCACATGGAGCTGAGATGAGCTGTCACCACTGAGCCCTGCCCAAACTGCAGGTGTGTGAGGCAAATAAATGCTTATTGTTGGTTTAAGCCACGAAGTTTGGGGTGGTTTGTTATGCAGCAATAGATAACCAGAATAGATCTGGTCCATAAGCCCCAAGTAAGGACACCTGCCTAAAAGTGCCCTCTCAGTGTTGCCATGGAGAGTGCAACAGGCTCTTCTAGCAAGCAACAAATTTGGAACAAAAGGGACCTTGATCAAAGCAGGCTTCATTTGCTTTCTTTTCCCACTGGGCCCTGAGAAACTCATGAAAATGAAATGCTAACAGCAGCCCTTGGTATCTCGCCATCCCTCGGCTTAAAAACTCACTATCTTAAGAACCCTGGACGTAAAATGCGTCTTTGTAGAGTCCTACACAGCATGGTGGCTTCTAAGATTAAAATATTGCTTATAGCTACATTTATGTCTTCTGCAATTAGAAGGTGGGTCTAGAGTCCAGTTTATTTGCCTGGATTCTCTGAGACTCTCTTCCTCACTGATCACAGGCCCCATAAGGTTGCTCAAGTCAACAAAGAAACTCTAGTAATGATCAAATCTTTTGCCAAGAAAGCACATGTGAGTTCTGAATAAGAAAGTCTGGTCAAGATTGTTCACTGGCATGTTTAGGGGACTGGTCCTAATCAGTCACTGTTCTACTTCTCCACTGTCCATTATGGTAGCCACATGGGATGATTTCTCTTTAAATTAAACTGAAATAAAATTATAAATGAAATAAAATTATGAATTCAATTCCTCGGTTGCATGCGCCTCATTTCAAGTTCTTGACAGCCACCTGTGGCTAGAGGCCGCCATATTACACAGCATAGATATAGGACATTTCTTTTTTTTGTTTTTTTTTGTATTTTTTTTAACATCTTTATTGGAGTATAATTGCTTTACAATGGTGTGTCGGTTTCTGCTTTATAACAAAGTGAATCAGCTATACATATACATATATCCCCATATCTCTTCCCTCTTGCAGGACATTTCTGTCTTCACAGAAGTTTCTATTGAGCAGCACCGCTCCGAATATCTAATATTAAGCATAAAAATTCTCTTTTTTTTACTTAGGTATACTTTCCATCTACTCTCTGGTGATAAAGGACACTGGCTCGTTTGACGATTTTTAATTTAAAAATAAACCTTCAAGATTAGCGTAGGTTGAATTGGATGCAGTCCATGTCTTGGAATTTTCTCGTTTGAAACAATAAAAAATTTTGTCTTCCAAAACCAACAAAATGTACCATCTCTGCCTTGTTCTATAAAACCAAGTTCCATGATATATACTGATTCCAAAAAGTGGATATGATCAGCCAGACACTGGCTAATAAAAGTTTTCAGGGATGTTCCTGATGGCAATTCAATGATGTTTAAGGAAGAAGAAATTTCAACATAGGATCAAGCACCTCTAAGGAAACTGACTTAACAACAATTTCATTTACAGAAAATCAGGTTGTAAAATAATTCTTCTAGAAACAAATGCAAAGCCTCTTTCTCAGAAATCATCTTTCTTCAAAGCCAAAGAGGGACTTAGGAAAAACTGTCTCTTCCCTTTCCCAAAAAACATAGTTCTTAGTTCATTTTTAGTCAAGAGAGGATGGATGTCAAAATGGACAATTCAAGCAAGTTATATTCTCCTCGTCAAATAAATCTGCAAGTCTTAAAAGCTAATCGAGGTGCACCAATTACATCTTTTTCCTGTATGTTAAGGATAATCCAAGAATTCTTCTATTGGTTAAATCTATGTAAAAGAGATTATGCCATAATTGGCCTTTAATACCAGGGACGCGCATTATCTCTTTAATTCTTAAAAACATAAGATCAGAAAGTAAGCATGAACAAATTGTTGACTCATTGTTTTTATGCTACAGGGGGTGGAGGAGGCAGTTATATTTTTAAGGAATCTCTGAGAATTCTGTTTCCAGATCATAGTGTTTCTTAGCCTAGTGGAAAGGAAGTGGTTTGGTAATGTATGTGGAAACAATGCAAATATCACAGAATTACCTCTTTTTCTTTTTGGTGGGACTCCTCAAAGCGTTTTTCTTTTTTTTGCAATATCACTGCAATAGTCATTTCACTCATAAATTAAAAGCTTAGGGCTTCCCTGGTGGCGCAGTGGTTGAGAGTCTGCCTGCCGATGCAGGGGACACAGGTTTGTGCTGCGGTCTGGGAAGATCCCACATGCCGCGGAGAGGCTGGGCCCGTGAGCCATGGCCGCTGAGCCTGTGTGTCCGGAGCCTGTGCTCCACAAGGGGAGAGGTCACAACAGTGAGAGGGCCGCATACCGCAAAAAAAAAAAAAAAAGCTTAGTGCTCTAAATCTAAAAACTATAATGGTACACAGATCATAAGGCCCTGGAAAGCTACTTAAAACTATTTTTTAAAGTTTTAGAGTATGGTATGTACATAAAGAGAGGTTCTTTTAAGTGTTCTAAAGTTGACTGAATAATAATATAAAAGCTAAAAGTCAAAAATATCACTATGACATAAAGCAGCATTATATAGTATTTACACTATGAATATATCTGTATTCCGGTTAAGTATTCAGTTCAGAAGAGTCTGTGTAATTAATCGTGTCTGTGCTTATATATTCAACACTAAAATAGAAAAATACCCTATTGAAGAATACCAATAGAGGACCTTCAACTTTTAATATGTGAAGAATTGATGAGGACTTACAGCAAAGTAATGAAAATGATTAAAAGATTTAGAAATAGAATTGAGGAATAAAGGTTAAATGACTTGACATAATTTAAACCGAAAGAAAAGAAAAACAGGAGGTGTTTTAATAATGATCTCTAAAACATGAAGGCTTATTACAGAAGAAGTGAGCTCCATCTCTGGTATCGACAGAATTAAAGGAAATATTGAAAGATAAGTAGACCACCTATTTTCTGGTAGAAGGCTGTGAGACATTCTGTCACAAGCTTAGAAAACACTGCTTTCAGATTGTATAATGGAAATTTTTGTAGTTACATAAAACTAAAAGTCACTATCAAAGATGAGAGGCAAGCTCCCCCATGGGAGCCCTTTCAGCCCCGCCTTACCTTGTAGATTCATTTTTTGCCACTAAGAGAGGAGATAATAGTCATACCCTTCACTCTCCAATCCTAATATCATGCAAACAAAACATCTTAGCAAGCTACCCCCATCCTCACCACAGCTACCAATCCATTTTTCACCTGGTAAAATTTATTAAAGAACAGAAGAAAGAAGAAGACAAACAAGTCATTAGGGAAAGGACTAAAATATTTGTCTATAATACACAAAAGTTGAACATAGGCTGAGTGATGAAAAACTGGAATGTTACTGAAGTTAGATCAAACCGAATTTACATTCCATCTAAATGAATAACCTGTACTCAAGGTTACCTGCCTTCATTCAATCAACAAATATTTATCGATCACCTACAATCGTACTGCGCATCGTTCAGCCCCCGTGGAAATACCAGCGAGCAAGATATAATAACGCCTGTCCTCACAAAGCTTATATTCCATTACAGAAAGCTTGTGTAGAGTCTTACATATCACTGCAGGAACTTTGGATTTTATTCTGAGAATGTTTTTCACAGAAGAGTGACGTGATTTAACAAATATTTTTAGATTACTCTAGGTTCTATGTGCAGAATCAACTGCAGAAGGGCATGAGTGAAAGTGGCCAGGTTAGATAAGAGACTAACGCAGGGCTTCCCTGGCGGCGCAGTGGTTGGGAGTCCGCCTGCCGATGCAGGGGACACGGGTTCGTGCCCCGGTCCGGGAGGATCCCACATGCCGCGAAGCAGCTGGGCCCGTGAGCCATGACCCCTGAGCCTGCGCGTCCGGAGCCTGTGCTCCGCAACGGGAGAGGCCACAGCAGTGAGAGGCCCGCGTACCGGGAAAGAAAAAAAGAGAGACTAACGCAATAATCCAGGCAAGAGGTGATGATCTCGACAAGGGTGGTGGCAGTGGATGTGGTGAGAAGTGATCTGATTCTAGAAATAATTATGAAGGTACAGTCAATAGGATTTATCAATAAACTGGATTTGAGGTCTGAGAGAAAAATCAAATACAGCCCCAAGGTTTTGTAGCGGAAAGACGGAACTGCCATTAACCGAGGTGGGGAAGACTGGGGGTTGTGGAGGGCGGAGGTAGGGGGAGATAAGGCGCTCAGTTTTGAACAAATGTTTGTGATGCCTGTAAGAACACAAGGTGGACATGTCAAGCAAGCAATTAGATGAACTTCGTGTCTCTGAACTTTGTTCTGCTTATCTCTAACACTGGGTAATAATTATGTGAGAATCAGAGCTAGCACACATAACGAACTTGGCACATAGAGGGTAATAGATAGAGTGAATGGTAACCACCATTACTATCCAACAAATCTACACGAATGTTGGTAGGGGAGACTAAGATCAAGAAGGCAAGGGGCAGTTAACTATGGTCATAATCATGCTACAAACCAAACCACCAGCGAATCTCAATGGCATAGCACAAGAAACATTTATTTAGCTGACTGTCGACTGATCTAGGTTGGGCTCACCCCTGTGTCTGCTGCCAGCTGGAAATTCAACTGATTTAGGCTGGCATCAGCGGGGAATGGCTCTGCTCTGTGTGGCTCTCATCCTCCTCCTGGGACTAGTATATCTGTCCCATAGCGAGAAGAGATGCTAATGAGAGAAATACTGAATAGTTAAAAAAAAGTAACTTCGTTGTAATTTACCATTTGGTTTCTTACCAACTAAAACGAATTCCAGTGTGAAGCGGCCTTAGCTGTCCACCTCTAAACCCTGCTCATCAGCTCAGAACTCCCCACACTCTGCTGCCCCCTAGTGACAAGGATTCACCCTGGAGGCACACGCTCAGGGGCCATCTTGCTCAAAAACTAAGTTAAATTGCACCTGATATAACAGGAAGGTCCTCACAGATCTTCAGGCTCTCAGCAGTCTGACCACAGCAGTGACAGATATCTTCCACTTTAAATACAGGAAAACGATGGGTCACTTGCTGCTTTAACAACACACGTGGCCAATCATTTCTGAATGACCGAAATATTTCTAGTCTGTTCATAACCATGACTCAGATTCAGGGCCCATCTCAAAAGTGATCAGTTAACTTTTACTTATTACTCACAGTCATTCTTACCCTTAGCTTGAGCTCTTAAAAATCTGGGCTGATGATACATATTAGAAAGCAGGGGGAGGATATTATGAATTCGGCTATGTTTCTTCAATAAAATTATTTTTATGAGCCGATGTTTTCACTGATGGAATAATGTACCAACGAGTACAAGTTAATACTAGGGTATGAAATGTAAATGCAGTTATCTGAAATACAAAAGATTCTGTTATCTATGTTTAGTCCCGCTCGTATTATGTATACAGACATATAGCATATAGATTTAAATATAGTTTATGAGGATGGAATTATGGTTTAATTATTAATTAAGCAATATGCGGCAAGGCAACAGTTCTGACATTTATGAGAAAATTAAATTTCCAACACAGAAACCATAAGACACAGTCGGGTGCATCCAATCCCCAAGGATGTGATTATCTAATGATAAACCATGTTTCCTGCAGCTGCGTGATTGCCGTGACCAAAAAAAAAAAACGTTTATTATAAGAATGTGTTCTTTCTGTATGAAGAATAGATGAAGTTCGTTGCACAGAATATTAAACAGATGTTTTGACCAAATTGTGTATCTTCAATGGATGAATTCTTGCTATTTAAACTGGACAACTTCTGAAAGCAGATATAGCCTATATGAGGAAAATGTAAATACTTCTCCAGCAAATTGTGCATCACTGTAAAATAACAAACAGCTAGTAGAGGTACAGATGCAGGCAGTTTTGAGCTTTCCAGCTTCATTTTGTATGTACATACACACAAAAGCTCGTGAGGATAATACTGACTCGGGATGATTTGGAACATTTTTCCATTCATGGCACCAGTTCTGCTATAGTTCCACCATCTGTGGATGGACTTGAGAGGACTGGCAAAGATAAGGCACACGATCTTTTTTTTTTTTTTTTAACTCAGTTTAGGAAAAAAATCTAACTTTTTTAAAATATAAAAACATGACATCTTGATTTTATTAGGCCTACCCTATGTTAGACAAACTATAAGGCACATATATACACACATCATTTAATCCTAATCATAACCTCGAAGAGGCATTGTTACAATGACTACTAAAGTTTAGATACGTAAACGTCTTACCCGTGACCACACAACTAGAGAAGACAAACGCTTGGATCTGAAACTAAGGTTTGTCAGACTTCGAAACCACGATTGTCTTCACTGTGTCAGGGTGCTGGATATTTCCCAGTTACCCTGTTCAGGTCTACTTTCCACCCTTCTACAGCCTGATTTTGGTCTTGGAGCCTGGTCCGTGGGGACTACGTCAACATGCTCCATTTCCTTCCAGCTTTTGTTTGGGTTCAGCCAAAGGGAGTCCCTGCAGGAGATCTGACAGCTACTATCTAGAAGCTGCCTCTCTCTCTCATTCTCCCATTCATTCATTCTCTCATTCATCCTCCCTCCCTCCCTCCCTCCTTCCTTCCTTCTCTCTCTCCTTCTCTCTCCCTGCCCACCCCTACCAGCCCCTAGGTTCCAGTAACGGCTCGCACCCCTTGCTCATACAGGCCATGGTACCATCAACCTCCCTGATATACCTAGCCCCAATTCACTGCACCTTCTCTCCTGGTTCCTACCCCCATGTATAGAGTTCCCTTATTACGCTATCTTCAAATTATCTAATCTGAGTATTCCATCTGTTTCCTGTTGACACTCTGATATAGCCATGCTTTTTTCAATTTATTAACATTCTATAAACATTAGTTTGATTCTATTCTTTCAACAAAGTTAAGTACAATTACTATGTTCCAGACACTGCTAGGTTCTAGGGACACTAAGATCTAAAATACAGACCTGCTTTCAAGAAGCTCACAATCTAGGACAACAATACATATGATAAATATTATTACAGAGGAATTTACAAAGAAGGGGTACTGAATCTACACATAAGGGTTAGAGAAAGCTTCCCAAGCAGACAGTGTCTGAGCAAGACCTTAGAAGGAAGACTGGGAGTTGCTGGGAGGACATTTCCATAAGAGGGCCCAGGGTGCCAAAGGCACAAAGGCTTGAGAAAGCAAAGGATGGGAATAGAGGGAGAGCTCTCAAGCATGGCAGGCCCTCCAACACGCCTGGAGCCTAGAGGCCTAGGGTGCAGATAGAGTTTGGGCAAGAGGTAGTCTTGGAGAGATGGACTAGTGGTTTTTAATGATGAAGGGCCTTCTAGAGTCTGTCCTTAACAGTTTTAGTTTAATCTTGAAATATTACGAGTAGAATAGATACATTCACAACCTTTCACTAGGAAAGTAATTCTGAAAACAAAACAGAAAGTGGATTAGAAGGAGTGAGTTATGAAGACCCGTTGAGAGGAAACTGTAGAAGCTGGAGGCTATAGTTACTTTGGCTTGAAATGGTAATGGAAGGTTGAAAGGACGAGTAGATAGAACATTTTCTGTTGCTGGATTGTCCTATATATAAAAACTATATATCGTGTGTTTGGACGAAGAATCAAAGATGCCTCCCAGGTTTCTCATTGGGCCTCCAGGTGGAAATCACCTAAATATCAGAGTTGCTCAATCTCAGCACTCTTGACTTTCTGGGGCAGGTCGTTTGGTGGAGGAGGGGTGCTGTCCTGTGCGTTGTGGGAGGTTTACGAAAGCAGCACCCCTGGCCTCTCTCCACTAGATGCCAGCAGCACACCCCGCCCCCCCGCACTCCCTCCACACACGAGTTGTGACAACCAAAAATATCTCCAGACATTGTCAAATGTCCCCTGGCAGGCAAAATCACTCCTGATTAATCACTCCTGTGATGAATGGGGAGATTGGGATTGACATATATACACTAGTATGTATAGAATGGATAACTAATAAGAACATGCTATACAAAATAAAATTTAAAAAAAAGCCACTGTCTAATATGGAAGCATAAGGCTAACTGGCTTGTGTAACCAAACAATGAACACCTGCTTTGGACAAAGGGAGTTGGAAGAGTTTATGACAGAGGAGCTGTTTGTACAAATGAGGGGGACCTAAGGGGATCTTGGCTATAGATTTCCACTTGGGAGACATTAGCACATAGTCATTGAACAAGAAATTCAGATCCCCTTGGAAGGGCATGGCTAGTCCTTTGACATATCTCACTTATGAAATTTATGAAGGCCATTGGAAGTTTTATGAGAATAAAGCAATCATATACACTAGAAATGCAGACTTTTTTTTTTTTTTTTTTTTACTTCTCAGGATCTGTAACCTTTGATAAACAACAAATTTAAGTATACACACTTAATTACCTTTTAGTTTATCTGTGGAGAAAGTAGCTTCTCAAACAAACCCGTGTGTGTGGAACGGTCTCTACCTCCACTGCCCTACTGTCACCACAGTACCTCTGTTTGGAACAGATCAAGGATGAACATCACTAAAGGCATTTGAGTAGAAAGCAGTAGAGCAAGAACTAGAGCTTAACGGTATGTGATTTTTGGGGGGAGGGGTCAGGTGCTTTAAAAAAACAAAACAAAACACACCACGCATGTTTCTGTATTTTATAAAGAATCCAATAGCGGACCTCCCTGGTTGTCCAGGGGTTAAGAATCTGCCTTCCAATGCAGGGAACAGGGGTTCAATCCCTGGTTGGGGAACTAAGATCCCACATGCTGTGGGGCAACTAAGCCTGCGCGCTCTGGAGCCTGCACACCACAGCTAGAGAGAAGCCCACGTGTTGCAACGAAGAGCCCCCATGCCGCAACAAAAGACCCTGCATAACGCAACGACTGCGAGCCGCAACTAAGACCTGACGCAGCCAAATAAATTTAAAAAGAAAGGAATTCGATACCACCTTCAATGTGCATTACCATCACGATAATAACAGCCATTGCCATTCAGAATTTACTAGGTGCCAAAAACCCTGAGAATTCTATAGACACCGTCTCCTTTAATCTTCCCCCAAACCCTGGGAGTTAGATGCTATTATTATCTTCTTTCACCAATAAGGAAGGAAAGGCTTACAGAGTTAATGAACTTGCCCCAGGAGACAGAGCTTGTAGACACCGCAGACACTGGGACGCTGGTCGGTGCTGTCACAACTCTCTGTCTTCAACGGCACGCTACACATTCTCAGTCTCATACACAGAGAGACACGTGGCAAATAAAAATGTAAGGTGTGAAGCATTTGACTTAGTAAAACAAAACGACTGAACGAAATCGTCAAGCTTATCAGGTATCTTATGCATGAGTGCATTCAGTACTCAGAATACAAACGGTGCGTCAAAAAGATGCTTGGCTTATTCCTCTACTTTAGTTCTTATTTTATTCTGACTTGTATCTCATTTAGTTCTTTGCCCAGTTGTCTTTCTCATTGGGTTTTTTTTTAAATTTATTTATTATTTATTTATTTTTGGCAGTGTTGGGTCTTCGTTGCTGCACGCGGGCCTTCTCTAGTTGTGGCGAGCGGGGGCTACTCTTCGTGGCAGTGCACAGGCTTCAGTAGTTGTAGTGTGTGGGCTCAGTAGTTGTGGCTCACGGGTTCTAGAGCGCAGGCTCAGTAGTTGTGGCACACGGGCTTAGTTGCTCCATGGCATGTGGCATCTTCCTGGACCAGGGCTCGAACCTGTGTCCCCTGAACTGGCAGGTGGATTCTTAACCACTGTGCTACCAGGGAAGTCCCCAGATTTTTTTTTTTTTAAATTAAAGAAAAAACTTTATTTTTTAGAACAGTTTTAGATTTACAGAAAAATCACAAAGACAGTACAGAGAGTTCCTACACCCTACACCCAGTTTCCACTAGGAGCAACACCATATATTTTTACAGTACATTTGTTAAAATGAATAAACAAGTATTAGTACACAATAATTAACTAGAGTTCATAGTTTATTCAGTCGTTTTTAACTAATGCTTTTTTCTGTTCCAGGATCCTATCCAGGATGTCACACTACACTTAGTCATCATGTTTCCTTAGGCTTCTCTTAGCTGTGACATTTTCTCAGAGTTCCCTTATTTTTGATGATCCTGACAGTTTTGAGGAGTATTGGTCGAGCATTTTGAGGAATACTGGTTAGCTTTAAGGGTATTTTTCAATTGGGATTTGTCTAATATAATTCTCATGATTAGTCTGGAGTTACAGATTTTGAAGAGGACGGCCACAGAGGTAAAGCTCCACTTCATCACATCTTACAAAGGATACATGCTGTCAAAATGACATCACTGTTAATGTTAACCTTGACCACATGGCTGAGGTAGTGTTCGTCACGTTTCTCCACTCTAAAGTTACTCTTTTTTCTTCCCCTCCATTCTACACTACACTCTTTGGAGGAAATTACTCAGCGTAGCCCACATTTGAGGGGGCAAAAAGTAAGGTCCTGACTCCTTGAGTGGGCCTTCATCAATTATTTGGAATTTTCAAATATCAACTGATAATTGATTTCAATTATCAATTTTCAAACATCAATTATTTGGAATTTTCCTGCATATTTGTCAGCTCTCATTCACATATATTTATTTGATAATTAACTTAATATCAATATGGACTCACAGGTATTTAACCCTTTTAGTTATAATCCAATACTACGTTAGTTTTTGTTGTTCAAATTGTTCTAGTTTTGGCCATTGGGAGCTCTTTCACTTGGCTCCTGTGTCCAACCTTCACTGTAGCTTTTTTGACAACATCACATTTCTCATTGGATTTTAAACTCCTTGAGAGCAGAGCCGGTGTCTTTGTAACTCTTATAACACAAAGTCATACTGCTTGACACACAGTAAGTGCCTCTCAAATCGTTTCCTAATTTTAAAATTATAAATCAAGGAATGGATTCGATTCTAAATATCTGAGGGTGAGCTCATTTCTGCAGATTGTGGTAATATTGCATTGTATTCAACTGTGCTTCTGCTGTTTCTCTTCAACAGCAAATGTTCTACTCTCAGAGGCAAGGACAGTCCCCTAAAATTTAATTATTCGACCTGTTAAAATATTCCCTATAGAAAGGAAAGTTATTCTTTTCTGTTTTTGGCTTTGCTTTGTCTTGTTTCTTGAGCCTAGCTGTTTGTTGGGTAACTTCATTTGGAAAGAAAAGGGTTGGGCAGATGTTTTACTTTTTTTCCCAGTTTACACGTGCACATAACAGAATAGCAAGTGGTGGGGTACGCAGAATTTGGGGCCAACAAAAGTGGATGGGTTCATATACCACATGTGTATATTTATAACTTAAAGAGCTGTGTGATCTTGGGCAAGTTATTGAGCCATGCTAAGTCTCAGGGTATTTTTTCCCTCACATCTAAGCTGGAGATATTGGCAACCTCCTCAGGATGCTGTGAGCATCAAATGAAATCATGTACCCAAAGCATTCCCCACAGCCCAGCATTCACTCACATAAGGTCCCCAGTTTTGGGGACACAGTGATGAACCAGGTGAAAGACAGCTTCTGCCTTCACAGAGCTGACATTATAGTAGAGGAGTGGAGGACATCTACTTAAGACACTGCTTGAAAGAAAATGATGACTGCGTGGAAGGTAAAAAAGGAAACAAAGAAGCTCCTGAGATATGGAGTAATCAGGGGAAGTGTGTTTTATCCTAAGGAAAATCAGAAGCTATGGAAGCTTTTAAAGCAGAGGCTCGTTCAAATCTGATTTACATGATTAAAAGTTCTCTGTGGCTATTGCATGGGTCACCGATTGGCGGAAAGTAAGGATAGAGGCAGGGAAGGAAATACAAAAATACTGTAATAGTCCAGATGACATGTGATAATTGCTTTGCAAAGGCTGGTGGCAGGGACTTCCCTGGTGGCACAGTGGTTAAGAATCCGCCTGCCAATGCAGGGACATGGGTTCGGGAAGATTCCACATGCCACGGAGCAACTAAGCCCGTGTGCCACAACTACTGAGCCTGCACTCTAGAGCCCGCGAGCCACAACTACTGAGCCCACACACCACAACTACTGAAGCCTGCGTGCCTAGAGCCTGTGCTCTGCAACACGAGAAGCCACTGCAATGAGAAGCCCATGCACCGCAACGAAGAGTAGCCCCCACTCACTGCAACTAGAGAAAGCCTGTGCACAGCAACAAAGACCCAACGCAGCCAAAAATAAATAAATTTATTTAAAAAGGCTGGTGGCAGAAGGGACAGAGATGAACGGATGAGACAAATACTTATTTTGGACATGAAGCCCATAGGACGGAAAGAGAGAAATAAAAGACTCCCAGATTTCCTGCCAGAGCAATCAGGTAGGTGGAGGTGACTCATACTATGAAGAGTTTAACAAGTAGAAGGACACATGCTAACAAGATGGACATGCTAACCCTGAGCTGCCAGCCATACATCTCAGTGGAAAAGTCACAGCAACAGTTAAAATTGGAAAATTCGAGGACAGGTCTGTGCTGCAGATATATACTTGTAAGTAATAAACAGAGAAATGGTTCTAACAGGAGGCCTAGTGCCCTCTCCTCGTATTTCCATATTTTCACTTCTGCTCCATTCCCCTGGAGAGAACAACGCTGGGAAAATAACTTGGACTCATCCCCAATTTCCCTCCCTCATTTCTTTCCAAAGGAGGTAAGATGAGTTTTTTGCTTCACAAAATTAGACTACAAAAATGGGCATGCATAGCTTGAAGCCTTGCGAGGCTCCCCTTATGGGGACAGGATTCCGTGAAGAGCTACGCCACTCAGTCAGGCCCAAGTCGACTACAAGAAGGCATGCTTGTGGCTCTCCTCCTGCTGCATTTGTCAGCAGGGCTCAACGTGCGCTGGCTAGGTGTTTTACTGGCCTGCAAATTTATTCTCTGCCACACACCTCAGTATTCAAATAGCAGGAGCCTGATTTTAGTACATAACTAACCATGTTATTCATGATTATTTATTCCCCTAAAGCAGCCACGTTTATCTCAAGACCACGAGAAGAGAATAAATCAGAGCACAGAGAAAGACAAGAAGCAGATCGCAGAAAATAGGTAGAAGTCAGAAAAGGAGGAGGAATAGATGAAAGAGAATAAGAACCCAGGGGTTGAAAGGAAATTATTCAAGCAGCTGAGACATCAAGGAAGATGAGGATTCAAAGGTGTCCATTAGGCAAACAGGGAACATGAGGGAAATGCCTTCACATTATAAAGGATGTCTTTTTTGGATGCACCAAAGAGACCATATTACAAAAGGAATCCCTTTACTGTTAAGAAGAAATCAAGGATCTAAATGGAACAACTAATACTATAAAACTTCTAGAAGAAAACACAGGAGAAAAATGCACCACCATATTTTCTTTGGCTTGAAAGTCCTTATGCATGAGCTACAGTACTTTAATTCATCAATGACAGAGAACGATTAAACTACTAACATACTTGGAAAAGATCATGGCTGATGACATTCACACAAAGACCAAATAAATTAATAATGTGTCATCTCTGCAGTAAGTTATAACAAATATTTCTAGGAGGAGAGAAGGCAGGCAGAGAGGTGGGCTGGCTGAGCCAATCAAGAAAGCCTGAAGTTTATGATAGGACTATGTAGTGTCTATAAACAAGAAATATACAAGCACTGACTTTTATGACTTTCTAAGGTCCTAGAGCATTGAGTTCCACTTAGTTTGTTTTTCCTGGAGGATCCCGAATTGGCAACGATGAGCCTTCTCTGGATGGAATTGATGATGAGATGGCTGAGCTGAAAGAATTTCTAGTACAAGACTCGAAAGCTAGAGGATGACTGGCAATCAAACTCAGTCACCTGGTAGCTATGAAGAAACTCTGAGTATGAAACTATTTAAGTGAAGAGGAATGATGTGTGCTATTAGCCCTCCCCCCTAGTGTCAAGTAGACACACATGGGGCCTTAACCAAATGAATAAGTTTTCTCTTCTTCAGAAACAATATTGCGGCCACAAGATTTTATGCCTGAAAGACTACTTTGCACTGTAGATAGAAGGACATTATTTGATGCCCAGACTTCTTTACGGGCAGAGATGGCTCTTCAAGTATTGTGAATCCCCTAAGAATTTTGGTACCCATGGGAGTGAGGAATTGCCACATGGTTGCTGCAAATTCTTTGTTGGGAAATCTGATCATCAGTGAAGAGGGTTCAGGGCTCAAACTGAACACACATAATCAGAGCTCCAATAAATGTAGGCATTAATCTCACCATGCATGAATAAAGTCTTTATTAGTGCTATCCAACGGAATTCTCCACTATCATAGAATGTTTTTTATCTGTGCTGCCCAATATGGTAGCCAGTAGCCACATGTGGTCTGAAGATACGAAACGTGCTAGTGCAATTGATAAACTGAATTTTGACATTTACTTAATTTTAATTTATTAAAGTTTAAATTTAAATAACCACATGTATTAGTGGCTACTATATTAGACTGCTCAATTTTGGATTATTCACTTCAGTGATCTTGGTTTCTTTGTGCTAAGGACATGATCATTTCTTTTCTTTTACCAGTCAACTGACTTTAAGGAGAATGAATCTCAATTTCCTGTTGAGACAGAGAAAGACCTGGGCTTAAGCTTCAGTTTACAGGTGGGGCCGATAGAACACAGAGCCCCGCGGCATGAAACTACAATTTCTTCTTCTCTGTAGCCCTGATCTGTAAAAAATCATCTAATTTCTCTTTGGAAATGTCTGTCGCTGGTTCCCTCTCCTCTGTTGGAGCTTTCTGAGACCTGGTACCATTAGCGATCCCTTAGGAGGCCCTAAGCTGTCATGGAGATAATAATGATAGACATTAAACTAATGTATTTTCATCTCAGACTGTTTAAAATGTTGACGGCATTAACCAATTCGTTATAGGGAGAAACCTTCTGTGATTGGAACCTGGGCAGGAAACTTCTTCGGAGACAAGAAACAAGCCCTGGTAAATGGGTAAAACCAGATACAAAACAGCAACAGTCACTGGAACCAGGTGACCCAGGTGGAGTCACCCTGTACATCATGTGAAGACCCCTAATCCCAGACAACAAGGTGACTGAGAGCTGTCACCTGACTGCTGATGCGAGGCAAAGAACCATCTAACCGACCCTTTCTGACCGCACAGGTGGGCCCCCTGCAGCCGCCTCTTCTGGTCTCAGAGCCTTTGGAATACAAGTAGCTTTTCACACACTCTCTTTCTCCCAACACCTTAAACACACACCCTTTCTTCCCTTCTGGGCCTGATTCCTTTCCCCTACTCGGCACAACAAATATTTTGACCTGGCTGTTTTCACAGAGCTAGGTTTTGCTTGTGCATTTTTGTTTGCTTTTAATTTTAAGCTCATCTTTCTAATCATGTCAAGCACGCAACAGGCACCTCTCCCGGCACACGTTCCTGCTGCTGACTGTCACCCTGCTCTTGAGCCTCATGTAGGCCCTAAGAACCTGTTGGACTGCACCCCGCAGGCCTACAAGGCCTGCACCTGCCCAGACTCAAGACCGAAGAAAGAGCCCAGAGTCAGCAACAGAGACATCAATGGCTTAACGGATGGGGGAGCTGACCTGTCTGAAGCAAAGTCCTGGAGCGACACCCCACCATATGGGACGGACGGCAGGCAAGACGAGGCGGCAGTCTTCACTCCTGGAAGGGGAAAGGGGAGATTACTACTTATAGGGGAATTGATGTCAGGTGGGCTCATTAGTTACCAGGGAAACGAGTAGAGGAGCACGCCCCTCACCGCCCCTTTGATGAGAACAGTCACCAGCTGGGGCCCGGGGCAAGTACTAGGAAGGCCAGTCACTTGCCTAGGGTGTAGATGAAGCAGGCACTGGTCGGGCAGGGCGTGTACAGAGAGCAAGAGAACAGCCATCTTGAGTGGCCTGACCATACAGAACCTCATTAAGATATGAGGTAGTCCTCAGGGCCACTCCCCACTGTTAGAAACATCTTCAATTTTCCATTCTCAAAATGTCTCATTTTTAGCTGATTGTTGACAAATGTGTTGGCTGAAAGTATCTAATACCTTCCATGGTTTTATTTTATTCAAACAGAGGATATTAAAGAATTCAAGTATCTGAAACCCACTCTTAGAAACTGTAGGCGTGAGGGGTAATATTTAGGAAGCCCTGTCTGCCACATATTCAAATAGCCTTACTATTAACAGTTGAAGCCACTTTGTCAAATTATTTCCGTGGCAGCTGAATTTCACAGATTAAGCCTCTGGCAGGAGATTAATTAGATGCAACGTCTAGTTTTTTTTTTTTGCAGTACGCGGGCCTCTCGCTGTTGTGGCCTCTCCCGTTGCGTAGCACAGGCTCCGGACGCGCAGGCTCAGCGGCCATGGCTCACGGGCCCAGCCGCTCCGCGGCATGTGGGATCTTCCCGGACCGGGGCACGAACCCGTGTCCCCTGCATCGGCAGGCGGACTCTCAAGCACTGTGCCACCAGGGAAGCCCTAGTGCATGATTTTTAAATACTGCACACAATTCTGTCAGGGTAAATGCAGGCTAAAAATTTATTGTATTATTCCTCCCAAGGTCTCAAGGTTAAAAGTGTATCAATGCAAACAAGGACCTACTGTATAGCCCAGGGAACTATATTCAGTATCTTGTACTAACCTATAATGGAAAAGAAAGAATCTGAAAAAGAATATATATAAAATTGAATCACTTTGCTGTATACCTGAAACACTGTAAATCAACTGTATTTTAAAATTAAAAGTATAATGCAGTAGTAAGTGTGGGAAGTTGGTGAATTTGATGAAAAAGCTAGCTACTGATTTTTCTCTTCCTTTTTTCAGTTTTGAATATCTATCTTTTAAGTTAACAAAGTATCCCGTCTGCTTGGAAAGAATTTCAAACTTACAGAAGAGATACAAGAATGAAACCAAAAACATCTTCACAGCCCTCAGCCAGATACATTAATTGCTAACATTATTTCCCTGAAGCATTTGAGTATAAGTTGTAGACATCAGGGCCCTGTACACATGAATGTTTCAGTGTGTGTTTCCTAAGGGCAAGAACATACTAATACACAACCACAGTACAATTATAAAACTCAGGAAATTAGGGGTGGGATAGGGAGAGTGGGAGGGAGACGCAAGAGGGAGGAGATATGGGGATATATGTATATGTATAACTGATTCACTTTGTTATACAGCAGAAACTAACACACCATTGTAAAGCAATTATACTCCAATAAAGATGTTAAAAAACTTTTTTTAATTAAAAAAAGGAAAGTTAAAAAAAAACCTCAGGAAATTTAACATCTCTATAGCATTAATATATAGTATAGAATCTGTCTCCAATTTTTGACATATGTCCTAATAACTCTACTTCTACCAACCAGCTTTAGGTAATTAATCATTGATATCCAGTTTATCTTTCCTGGGTAAATTTTTAGAAAAATGAGCAGATACTTATGTATTTTATTACTTCCCTTTTTTGTTACGTGAAGTGTAGCATACTATCCACACTTCTTTTGCACTTTATTTTTACTTCACAATAGATACTGGAGACTTTTTATCATTTCATAAATATATGAAATGCTTTATTTTTCCCATATCATTCCAATTTTAGAATATGTGTCGCCAAGGTGAGCACTAAACAAGGTGTTTTCTGTGAGGGCAATAATTGTATAGGAAAGTACTAGTTAAAGTGGCTTCAGGGACTAGTGGATTGATGTGGGTTCAGCAACTATGTATTACCAGTCCTCAAGGAGACAGGGATACAAACCGAAAGTAAGTGCACTTGCAAACTTTCCTTAGTAATTTGGCAATGTAACTTGACGTCTATTGAATCGAACAATCTTTTTTAAAACCTGGATTGTATTTTATGTCTTTGTTATTTTTCTAGTGATTAATTTTTATTGTATTTTACAAAAATATCTGTCCATGATGAGTTTCAAGTTAAAAAGACACCTCTTCTGCTGCTGTTTAAGATGAACTATGTGTTCAAAGAAAAGAAAAAGTTTAAAATGACAAATTCTTGAAGAAGTAATTTTAGTAGAAAGTAATGTAAGTAGTATATTACCTCGGCCAAGGTGATAGATACGGAAAAGGCAAACATTTAATTTAGTTCAATTTAACAAACAACTGCTTACCATTTTCTACATATAAGAGATAGGATATTTCTGTTGATTTTTAAGGGAAACTAGGAGTGAGCAATAGAAAGAGTATGAGTTTTAGAGTTAGCCTCACCACTCCACCAGCTAAGAATGAATGCTTACTTTCTTTGAGATTTAGTTCTTCTATAAAATAGGGGGAACTTATCAAATTCACTTAATTGTCGTAAGGATAAAAAGTGCTTAAGCTAGGAATTAATATCTGTAGGTATGATTTGTTTGACAGAGATTTTTTTTCATTATTATTTTGAGTGTCTTCAGAAGGAAAATCCTGTTTAGACTGGCCTAGTACCTCTCCTTTTAATTATTGGATTAATGTCTTGGTGAACACTAGCCTGAATAAGAAAGTGGCCCGAGAGGGCACCAAACGAAGGACTGAATCTAAACATGTATTTTAAACATGTTAAGCCAGAGATCCAGTCGATACTTCATATTCAGACAAATGAGCTGATCATATAGTTTTTATGTTTTTCTAAATATACATTTCTGGAGTAACCTCTAAAACTTTTTAATCGAAGTTTCTGAGTTATTTAGTGATAAAGAAGAGACCGTCGTAGGGAAACAAACAAACAAAAAAAAGCACCCTAGAATAAGAGTCCCTCTTGAAATTCTTATTACAGTTCCTCATCCATTTTTTATATACATATAATGTCTTCGTTTCCTTGCCTCTTCAAAAACTGCTTTTCTGGCATCCAAACTGATTTTGAGATTGAGTTTCCATTTAAAAAGCCTAAATTGGAAGTTAACACGGAAGCAAAGCACAAATAGAAACTCAAACTTGAAAGCTGCCTGGGCCCCCTGTTGAACAGCTACGGAAGCGAGGGTGGAGGGCCTTTGGGCTGCGGCTCCTGCCCGGCAGTGCCTCGCTGCTCCAGCTGCTGTGGTCAGCAATTCTCTGTTGACGGCTAGTCCACAGGCAGTTTTTGTTCCCTTTAAAAGGCTAATTTAAGGATTTTATTTTTGAGAGCAATCTGGTTGTATAGTCTCCAATACCTACTGGCATATCAAAGAGCTCAGATGGGGCGAGAAATGAACATTTTACTGTCTTCATTCTGAAGCACGCTACTGGTCTACATGTTCTCCATCAAGGATACTGCATTTCTGTTAGATGACAGAAAGTGTGTGTGTGTGTGTGTGTGTGTGTGTGTGTGTGTGTGTGTGTGCCAGCAAGAACAAGAGTGATTGAGAGAGAAGATGAGATAGATGAGATGTTCATTTGAGGACCTGCAAAAAAATTCCAGAAAGAAAATATTCTCCAAACAAAAGCACAATTTTAGTGGTAGATTATTGCAATAACTGTCGACAGTGTGTTGACCTCTCCCTCTATCTGTCCCTTTCAGCCTTCCCCTCTCGCACAGTCTCTGAGTTGCTTCATATGACTTGCTTTGGTCCTTGGGAGATTTGAAAAATGTTTGTGAATCGAGACTCTTCCTTTCGTTGGAAACTACTGCCATGTGAACAAGCCTGGGCTAGTCTGCTGCGAGATTAGAGACACATAGTGTAACAGGGAAGAGCCAATTTTGACTCCATGTTAGATCTGTTTCTTTGACTTTAGCCTTTGCTTTTCATTGCTTTTGTTATTATAATCATACATAACGGCCTGCCTCTGGGAACCCTACCCACCTGTGAATGGCTGCAAGAAAGTAGTTAACACATCCCCTCCCCAGGCTGGTCATTCCAGGAGACGTTTTGCAAGACTGTTGGCCCTTTTTACTTTGCTTCCTCCCGGCCTCTCCCTCTCCATTCTGCCTTTTTACTTTACTTCCCTCTCTGATTCTATAAAAGAAACTGGCATCCAGACCCTGATGAGATAGTTTTATGGGGACCCTAGTCCGCCATCTTCTCGGTCTGCTGGCTTTGCAAATAAAGTCGTCTTCCTTGCCTCAGGACCTCGTCTCCTACTTATTGATCTGTTGTGCAGCGAGCAGAGCGAGCTTGGACTCAGTAACAAATCTGGCTTAGCCAGCCAGGAGCCCTGCAGCTTGTGGCTAGCCGGTCCCCGTCAGGGAACATTGGGGCAAAGCCCTAGCAGCTGCCGGAACCATATGTCCTAAGGATTTTCCCTTCAAAATGCCCCGAAGGGGCACCAGCTACCCCAGCGCTTGGCAGTTGAAGCAAGGAACTGCTTCAACTACGAATCAAGTCAGTCTATGAGTCGACCGACTTGATTTTGAAAGGTAACTTGCTCTGGCGTGCACGCCGGGAACATATTCCCCCCTCAATTTGGGCTTTTCCTTCACAGGACAAGCCAATTTGTTTGGTTGGGGTACCCTGTTGGAGAGGGGAATCGTTGTTGGACTCTACCCTGACCCTGGGAACCGGTTTGTTGGTTTTGCTTTTGGTTTTGTGTGCATCGACGACGTTGGAATTTGTTTGTGCTTTTTGTGTTGGAATTTGTTTGCGTCTTTTGTGTTTTGATGTTCTCAAGCTTATAGAAATGGGAAATACTCCATCTATCCTGAAGGAGAGCTTTGTGGCATATATTAGATAAACGGGCAAAACATAGCTATGAGCCTATGACTAAGAAAGACATGATATACTATTGTAATAGGGTGTGGATCCAATATATGTTAGGATCAGAAAAACGATGGCCCCTGAATGGGTCACTCAATTATTTTATGATCTCGCAGTTAGAAGTGTTTTGCAAAAGAGTGGGGAAAAGACATGAGATTCCATACGTAGAAGCATTTATGCTATTGCATCAGGAGGAAAAGGGTCAGAGAGCTGCCACCTTATGGTGCAGCAGTCAGAAAGAAAACCTATGGGTAAGCTATTCTACAAGGAGAAGAGGGAGAAAATGAGAGTGGGGACGTATTATTTCAAAACTTAAACCCCCCTCCTCCAGCCTATCCAGCTCCCCCAACAGCTGAACAGGCTGCACCTGCAGTTGTTCCAACTGCCCCCCCCATGCCGCCAACATATTCACCGCCTCCTGTTTCCCCTACCCATGGGGATCAAATAGTAGTTTCTATGTTAACCCCTGGAACCCAGGAACCTGGTTTAGTATCACCATCTAAGAACCAACAGAGCACACAATTTGGACCAGGAGCCACTTCCACAGCAGGGCAATTTCCCTTGCGCCAATATCCTGTAAGAGTCCAGGGGACTCCCTTGGACTTGAGGCATCCAATTCTAATTTCCCCACAAGAGCTCCAGGTAACAATGACGGTGGGGAACAAGTTGACTGACTTTCTAATAGATATTAGATAAATAGATGATATATTAGATAGATAATATTATCTAATATATAATAGATATTAGATATTGCCATATTCTGTGGCAAACACCACGGTGGCACAGAAAACATCTCAGTCTAGCCCAGTCATGGAAGCTGCTGGAGACGTACAAAACCGTTTATTCTTACAATCTCTAGAATGCCAACTAGGGGACCTCACCCTACAGGGCCATGGATCCCGAGCGAACATGGACCCCTCCTCCCCCAAGGTACAGGCCCTTCTGGCTACGCATTTCATGGCCCAGTCTGACCCAGACATCAGGTGCAAACTTCAGAAAGCAACTGCTGGTCCTCAGACCCCAATGAACGCTTTGCTCCAATTGGCTTATTCGGTTTTCAATGATAGGGATACGGTCGAAAAGGCTGAACGCACTCAGAGAAATACACAAAAGGCCCAAATGATTGCAGTGGCTTTGTCTGCTCAAAGACCACTAACTAGGAGACCAGCTTTTCCAGGCCTATCTGGCCCTGGCAGACCACTAGGCCCATGGGTACCCAGACAGGACCAGTGTACCCAGTGTGGACAAAAGGGGTACTGGAGGGAAGATTGCAATCGATGTGCTCTTTGCAAACAGCCAGGGCACTGGAAGAGGGAATGCCCCAGATGCCAGAGAGCAGCGACGGGAGCCCCTCAGCCATTGATGGTTTCTCAATCAGAAGACTGAGGGAGCCCAAGGCTGAAAGTGGCTCTGCCTAGGGGTACCATCTACATAACTAATGTCAAGCCTTGGGTGGTCATTGATGTGGCAGGCCTCTGGATAGAATTTAGCTTATAGATACTGGTGCAACCTTTTTGGTCTCGACCCAAAGGACTGAAAACCTTAGTAACTATAAAGAGTATGTAATGGAGGTGTCAGGGAAGGGGCAGGGGCACACATTCCTGGAACCCCTTTTGTGCAACATCAATGGCCAGTGTTTCTACATTCCTTTCTGTCTGTGCCTGACTGTCCCATCCCTTTAATGGGAAGAGATTTATTAACTAAGTTAGGGGCCACTATGTTCCTTGAGGGGCAAGGGAACCGCCCTCACAGATTTCTTAAACCTAGGGAAGATCCTCAAAGTGTTTGTAAATAGATTACCAAAATAGGAGGCCACTGGTCTGACTAAACTACCCATAGCTGATATTCAGAGCCTGATGGGAATTTTGGAAGAGGCCTTCTCCCCTAAGCTAAATGAGGAAAAATAAAACTTTCCAACACAGGTAAATGGGTATGTTAGTCCTTCAATATCATTGAGGTAGCCACCCAAGTCTTTGAAAAAAAAAAAAAACAAAACTGACCTTGTTTCACAGATGTAGTCTTTACAGGACCAGAAGTGTGGGTCCAAAAATAATCCAAAGCCCACCAATCCTTTTACCACTCCCCAAACCTTCCCTATTTATCTTAAGAGGCTTGTAAGTATTAAAAGGGGAAACAAAGACATCCTAGGAGAAACTTGCCTGTATCATTAAGATGTAAATTTCCTATCTGGTGTCTCAGGAACCCTTATCTCTGCCATCTTTCTAAAATGCAAAGTTTTTATATAGATAACTCCCGTGAATTAATTGCAAAAATAAACACTTCAATAGAAGAATGGATCATAAAAGTAAACAAGCAATTCATAAAATAATTACAAATAGGCATAAAACATATGAAAAAAGTTTCAAACAAATCTGCAAATAAACAGGGAAATAATAAGAAACTTTTGTCCATCCAGATTAGCAAAGATCAAACAGACTGATAAATTTTAACAGACATCTGAAAACATAGTTGATATGAAAAAATGACAGCAGATTTGAAAAACAATTTTAAAGAAAATCTAAACCAGAAAAATACAGCTTCACCTAACTACTCTTTTTTTTTTTTAACAGATCTTTATTGGAGTATAATTGCTTCACAATACCGTGTGAGTTTCTGTTGCACAACAAAGCAAATCAGCCATATGCATGCACATGTCCCCATATCCCCTCCCTCTTGAGCCTCCCTCCCACCCTCCCTAGCCCACCCCTCTAGGTCATGGCGAAGCACTGAGCCGATCTCCCTGTGCTATGCAGCTGCTTCCCACCAGCCAACTATTTTACATTTGGTAGTGTATATATGTCGATGCTACTCTCACTTCGCTCCAGCTTCGCCCTCCCACCCCATGTCGTCAAGTCCATTCTCTGTGTCTACCTCTTTATTCCTGCCCTGCAACTATGTTCATCAGGACCTTTATTTTTTTTTAGATTCCATATATATGTTAGCATACGGTATTTATTTTTCTCTTTCTGATTTACTTCACTCTGTATGACAGACTCTAGGTCCATGCACCTCATTACAAATAACTCAGTTTCATTCCTTTATATGCCTGAGTAATATTCCATTGTATATAGGTGCCACATCTTTACCCATTCATCTGTTGATGGACATTTAGATTGCTTTCATGTCCTGGCTGTTGTAATAGAGCTGCAATGAACAATGTGGTATATGTATCTTTTTGAATTATGGTTTTCTCAGGGTATATGCCCAGTAGTGGGATTGCTGGGTCATATGGTATTTCTATTTTTAGGTTTTTAAGGAACCTCCGTACTGTTTTCCATAGTGGCTGTATCAATTTACATTCCCACCAACAGTGCAAGAGGGTTCCCTTTTCTCCACACCCTCTCCAGCATTTATTGTTTGTAGATTTTTTGATGATGGTCATTCTGACTGGTGTGAGGTGACACCTCATTGTAGTTTTTTTTTTTTTTTTTTTTTTTTTTTGCGGTACGCGGGCCTCTCACTGCCGTGGCCTCTCCCATTGCGGAGCGCAGGCTTAGCGGCCATGGCTCACGGGCCCAGCCGCTCCGCGGCATGCGGGATCCTCCCAGACTGGGGCACGAACCCGCGTCCCCTGCATCAGCAGGTGGACTCTCAACCACTGCGCCATCAGGGAAGCCCTTGTAGTTTTGATTTGCATTTCTCTAATGATTGGTGATGTTGAGCATCTTTTCATGTGCCTCTTGGCCATCTGTAAGTCTTCTTTGGTGAAATGCCTCTTTAGGTCTTCTGCCCTTTTTTTTTTTTTTTTTTTTTTGTTGCGCGATACGCGGGCCTCTCACTGTTGTAGCCTCTCCCGTTGCGGAGCGGCCATGGGTCACAGGCCCAGCCGCTCCGTGGCATGTGGGATCTTCCTGGACCGGGGCACGAACCCGTGTCCCCTACATCGGCACGCAGACTCTCAACCACTGCGCCACCAGGGAAGCCCTTTCTGCCCTTTTAATTGGTTCTTTGTTTTTTGATATTGAGCTCCATGAGCTGTTGGTATATTTTGGAGATTAAGCCTTTGTCCATTGTTTCATTTGCAAATATTTTCTCCCATTCTGAGGGTTGTCTTTTCATCTTGTTTATGGTTTCCTTTGCTGTGCAAAAGCTTTTGAGTTTGATTAGGGCCCATTTGTTTATTTTTGTTTTTATTTTCATTACTCTAGGAGGCGGCTTTCAATTTAATGATAAAAAGAATGTAATAAAATTTAGTATTTTTTCATGTTGATTGTATGTTGAAATAATGATATTTTAGATATGCTGGGTTAAATGCAGTATATTATTAAAATTAAATTCACCTCTTATTACCTTCTTAAATGACTACTAGAAAATTAAATTAACTAGGTGGCTCACATTCATGGCTCACAATATTTTTCCATTGGATAGAACTGGCCTAAACTGACACCAATACCATTTTTTAAAAACTTTTCTTAGGATGAAAACATGTGTACAGAAAACTGCATAATATATAATGTATAATTTTATGAATAATTAAAAACTAAACATCTGTGTAACCTCCACCCAGATCAAGAAATAAAACATTTTCAGGATTCTGGAAAATACCATGTGCCCCTTTTCCTTCAAAACACTGCTGCCTCTTCCCCTAAACATAGTCACTGTTCTTTAGCTGTGGTCATAGTCTTGCCTTTATTTAAAGTTTTACTACCTATATAAGTAACCCTAAGCAATAAGGTTTAGTTTTGTCTATTTTGTACCTTTATATATAATAAACGGAATCGAACTGCATATGATCGTTTTGGTTTCTTTTTAACATGTTTTTAAGATTCATGCAAGATATTGCATGTAGCTATACATTTCTATGGTTACATAACATTCTTCTGTATGACTATACCATATATTTGATATTCATTTTCCTGTTGACAGAAAGGTGTTGCTTTCAAGGATAGATATTGTATTTTACTATTACAAATAGCATGACTATGAACATTTCTGTACATGAATCGTGAAGCACAGGTGCATAAGTATATACATATGAGTGAACTGACTAGATCATATACTATGCATATCTTCACATGTAAAATTTTCCAAAGTGGTTATATGAAAATTATACTCCCACCAGTAAACTATGCATGTCCCCATTGCTCATGATCCTTGCCAACACTTAATATCATTATAAATTTTAATTTTTGCCATTTTAGAGGGTATATACTAGTATCTCTTTGTGGTTTTAATTTGTCTATCTCTAATCAGCAGTGAAGTTTAGCAGGTTTTCATATGTGTAATGGTTATTTAAATTTCCTTTTTCTGAAGTACCTGTTAAGTATTTGCTCATTTTCTATTGACCGTCGACATATTTTGATCATTCTGCAAGACCACCAAACCTGCTCTCAATTTCACAGCTGTTTCTTCCAGACGGGCAAACAGTCTCAATGTTTTCAAAAACAAAAGCATATTTGAAGGTCACGTTTAACTTTCTGCGTTCTCAACTTTTACTCATTTGGGCCTGGTGGTTCTTCACTAGCTTGTTTGCTCTCCAATGTATTTAAGAGGTTTTCTTTGTCATTTATTTTTATTATTTTTATTTGCCCTCAGTTAGCAGGTTGGTCTAATTTACTATCCCATGGTTCAAAAAATCAGAAATGTAGGCAATTTTTATGATTTAATTACACTGATTTCTTATCATATAGGGCTTTGTTGTCTGGGATCAATGTGTACAATGATCATTCCATGTAAAAACTCACTACATGGATTTCTGCTTCTGCCTACAAAGAAATAGCTGCTGGAACAATTACTCTCTCACCATCAAGAATGATAAAACTGGGGAAAAATATAAGAAATCACTGCTTTATGATATTAAACAACAGACAGCACAAGAATGCGATCTGTGTGAGAAGGGAAATAAATAAGATGAGCTCTATGACTGACTCAGCTCTCTGCCCAGAGGAAATTTCTGAACTGACAAAGGGAGGGGGAACCAAACAATGTTTGGTAATCTCACTGAGGAGTCAAAACTGAAATTTGGAGAGGCTGAGGTAGCTAGAATTTGGGGAACAAAGCAACAAACCAGAAAGTGCTACACAGATAACATCCTCCAGAAATCTTTGTGTTTGTCCTCTTGACTTTTTACGTGAGTATCGATCTGAATACATGCAACATGAAAACTCCGTGAGGTCAGGCAAAGAATAATTGCTACCAAAGAACAATTATGGCAGCTGACACACTAGGGGCTGAAAATTGTTCAATTACCCACCAGGCCAGGAGGAAAGACCTTGTTAAATACATGAAAGTGTTTGGTATAAATCCCAAAGGATTGTGAGTTAGTAGTAGGGCTAAACAAATTCTAGAAGAGAGGCCACTTTAAAGACCTGTCCAAAGAAAAGCTTAAAAACAAGCCTTTAAAGGATCAAGCTGATAGGCAAATACCTAAACTGTCTGCCAGAACAAATCTAACACTTAACATACAATTTTAAATGTCTGGAATTTAGAAAACAATTAATACATATATAAAGAAGCAGAAAAATGTTACATATAACAATGAGAAAAATAAGTCAAAATAAGCAGACCTAGAAATAACAGAGATGATACAATTAATAGACAGTGACTTTAAAACAGGTATTATAGGGCTTCCCTGGTGGCACAGTGGTTGAGAATCTGCCTGCTAATGCAGGGGACACGGGTTTGAGCCCTGGTCTGGGAGGATCCCACATGCCACAGAGCAACTAGGCCCGTGAGCCACAACTACTGAGCCTGAACATCTCGAGCCTATGCTCCGCAACAAGAGAGGCCACGCTAGTGAGAGGCCCGCGCACCGCGATGAAGAGTGACCCCCACTTGCCACAACTAGAGGAAGCCCTCTCACAGCAACAAAGACCCAACACAGCAACAATAAATTAATTAATTAATAAACTCCTACCCCCAGCATAAAAAAAAAAAGAGTAGGAGACTGTCCTACTCATTAATGGTACCAACATCTACCTAAATAAAAAACAAAACAAACAAAAAAACCAGGTATTATAAACATGCTCAAGAATTTTAAAGAAAATACGAACATAATGAAGAGAGAAATAGAACATAAAATAATGAGCAAGATGGAAATTCAGAAGATAAATAATGCAGTATCTGAAATGAAAATTTAACTGGAGAAGATTAGCAGCAAATTAGATGCTGCAGAATAAAAGATATAATAAAGAATAAAAGATCAATAAACTTGAATAACTGGCATCAGAAACTATCAAAATGGGTGCTTCCCTGGTGGCGCAGTGATTAAGAATCTGCCTGCCAATGTAGGGGACACAGTTCAAGCCCTGGTCCGGGAGGATCCCTCATGCTGTGGAGCAACTAAGCCAATGTGCCACAACTACTGAGCCTGCATGCCACAACTACTGAAGCCTGCATGCCACAACTACTGAAGCCTGCACGCCTAGAGCCCGTGCTCTGCAACAAGAGAAGCCACCGCAATGAGATGCCTGCACACCGCAACAAAGAGTAGCCCCCACTCGCCACAACTACAGGAAGCCCGCACGCAGCAACGAAGACCCAACGCAGACAAAACTAAAAATAAATTTAATTTAAAAAAGATCTTTAAAAAAAAAAGAAACTGGGCTTCCCTGGTGGCGCAGTGGTTGAGAGTCCGCCTGCCAATGCAGGGGACACGGGTTCGTGCCCTGGTCCGGGAAGATCCCACATGCCGCGGAGCGGCTGGGCCCGTGAGCCATGGCCGCTGGGCCTGCGCGTCCGGAGCCTGTGCTCCGCAACGGGAGAAGTCACAACAGAGAGAGGCCCGCGTACCACAAAAAAAAAAAAAAAAAAAGAAACTATTCAAAATGAAGCATAAAATGAAAAAGACTAAAAATAAACATAGTCTCATTGCTCTGTAGGACAATTTCAAGCAGTGTCTAGCATATATGTAATTATAGCCACAGGAAGAATGGGGGACTGGTGAGTCAAAAATAATATCTGAATTAATGATGGCCAACAATTTTTCAGTTGATGAAAACTATAAACCCACTAGTCCAAGAAACTTAACAAGCCCAAAGAAAAACACAAAGAAAATCACACCATTTTATAAGTTGACAGAAAAACATTGAAAAAGTCAAAAAAGCAGCTAGAGGAACAAAGGAACAAAGATACAAAATATCATAGACTTCTCATCTGAAATTATGCAAGGCAGAAGAAAGTTAAACATTTTTTAAATGTGGAAAGAAAAATTGTCAGTGTTGAATTCTAGGTATTATGAAAATACCCTTAAGGTGAAATAAATATTTGTCATCAGACACACAAAACCTGAGAGAAATGATCACCAACAGACCTGTACTATAGGAAAATGTTATCTAAGTTTTAAAGGCAGAAGTGAAATGACAGATTAATTTTGTGATGGTTAATTTTTGTGTGTCAACTTGACTAGGCTTACTAGATGCTCAGATAGCTGGTAAAATATTTCTGGGTATGTCTGTGAGGGTGATTCCAGAAGAAGAAGAGATTAGCATTGAATCAGTACTAAGTAAAGACAATCACCTTCACCAGTGCACATGGGCAGCATACCATCTGTTGAGGGCCTAGAAGGAGTAAAAAGGCAGAGGAAGAGTCAATTTCCTCTCTTTGCTAGAGCTGAGACATCCATCTTCCGCCATGGGACATTGGCAGTCCTGGTTCTCAGTCTTTGGGACTCGGACTGAATTACACCATAGGCTTTCCTGGGCCTCTAGCTAGCAGATGACAGATCATGGGACTTGTCAGCCTCCATAAGTGCATGAGCCAATTCCTATAATAAATCTCCTCTCATATTTATATATCCTTGTGGTTCTGTGTCTCTGGAGAACTCTGACTAATACAAACTTGGAGCTACACAAAGGAGTGAAGACTATTAGAAATGGTAAATATATGGGTAAGTATAAAAGGGTTTTTTCCCTCTACTTTTAAAATGAAAAAAGATTTGAGAAACAATGAAATAATGTATTTATTGTGAAGTTTTAAACATACATAGAATAAAAAGTATGACAGCGATAGCACAAAGGACAGTAGGGTGAATCAAAGTATACTATTGTAATGGTTTTACATTATTTGTGAAATGGTATATTATATGAAGGTAAACTGATAAATTGATAAATTAAAATGTATACCATATGCCCTAGAGCAACCTCTGAGAAAATAAACCAAGGAGTTATAGCTAAGAAACAGATAGTGGAAATAACATGGAAAACCAAAACATGCTCAATTTATCTACAAGAAAATGGGGAAAGTTGGTAGAAAAGGGCAAATTGCAGATGGGAGAAATAGAAATGAATAGCAAGATGGCAGATTTAAACTTAGATGAATATGTAATTAAATTAAATAAAAATGACCTGAATTTCCAATTAAAAGGCACAGATTGTCAGACTGGATAAAAAACGCAAGAACCAACTATGTGCTTTCCTTAAGAAACCCACTTAAAATATACAGATTGACTAAAAGTAAAAGGATGGAAAACAAGATACCACACAAACATAATCAGGGATTTACCCAAGAGAAATGTAAATGTATGCCCATCCAAATATTGGTATGCAAATATTAACAGACGCTTTATTTATCAGGGTCAAAAACTGGAAAGAACCCTGGTACCTCTCAACAATTGAATACATAAACAGTTGTACATCCATACAGTAGAACCCTACTCACTAATAAAAAGCAATGAACTACTGATACAACAACATGATTGAAGGTCATTATGCTGAGCAACGTAAGTCAGATATAAAAGCATACATACCACATGATATGTTTGTATGAAATTCTAGAAAAGGCAAAACTAATATATAGTAATAGAAAGCAAAGCACTGGTTGCCTGGGCCTGGGGAGAGGGTAGAGGTACTGACTACAAAGAGGTACAAACGAACTTTCTCAGGTAATAGAAATGTTCTATATTTTTGATCATTGGTTGGATCATTGATAGTTACACAGGAGTATACATCTGTCAAAACTCATGCAACCGTACCTTGAAAATTATATTCCTCTGATTTATCCATCAATAAAACTGATATTTATTGAAACACTTTCTAAGTTGTGAGCTAGTGCATCAGGCTCCATCTCCCTATTACTCTTCACACAGCCTACGCTTCAACCTCCCCGAACTCCTGGCAATTACCAGGAAGAACAATGGCTTTTCTTTTACATGAGTCTTGACCTGGAACGTCCTTCCTTCTATGTGTACTTATTGGCAAACTCTTATTTATTCTTCATGACATTGCTCAACTGAAGTGTTACCGAGCCCAGGCTTGCTCTGCTCATCGCACGACACACCAATAAATCGGGAGACGAAGTGTTGAGGCAAGGAATAGTGACTTTATTTGGAAAGCCAGGCCTCTGAGAAGATGGCGGACTAATGTCCTAGAATACCATCATATGGGGTCTGGATGCTAGTTTCTTTTTTAGAACAGAGAGGGGGAGGAGGTGAGGAAATAAAGTAAAATGGCCATAAGTCTTGCAAAACATCTCCTGGTTTGGCCAGCCTTGAGAAGGGGCTGTGTTAATTTCTTCTTTCTTGCAGCCATTCACAGGTGGGCAGGGTCAGGGTGTCTCCCGGTGAGCTGAACAAAGGCACTTTAGCTTAACATTTAGGCAGAGGGGCAGGGTTCCCTGAGGGAGGTCATTATGTTTGCTTAAAGTTATAGACAGCATCCTTTTAGTGATTATAGTAACAAAAAGCAACAGAGAGCAAAGGTAAAAGTAAAAGGAACAGATCCAACATGGAGTCAGATTTTGTTCTTCCCTGTTACAGAAGGAGCATCATCTCATAGAGTAGACAGATCTGAAGAGAATGTGGTCTGCCCCATTTTTGCTCCACAACATTGAAAAGGGCAATTAATCTAATATCTTCCTTTATAACAAAAGTATATAAATTTCTCCTTCAGATAAATTTTTCCACGAATTAAATACAATACGATACATAAAAAGTGCTTGGCACTACTATATATAAAATAGATAACTAATAAGAACCAGTTGTATAGCACAGGGAACTCTACTCGATACTCTGTAATGGCTTATATGGGAAAAAATCTAAAAAAACCAAAAAACTGGATATATGTATATGTATAACTGATTCACTTTGCTGTACACCTGAAACTAACACAACATTGTAAATCAACTATACTCCAATAAAATTTTTTTTTAAAAAAGTGCTTGGAACACATCAGACATGATAAATGCTCATTTTCATTCCTATATTCCAGCTCTCATCACATTGTGATGTAATTATCTCCGACTACCAGAGTGTCTCACAAATAATAAACACTAACTGTTAATTATATTAACATGAATGAACATGGATGAACAAGGAGACATAAGGGCTAGATATTAATTCTAAGTTCCTTTTTACTTTTACTTCTTTACTTTTTTTGGGGGGGGGGTTGCGATACGCGGGCCTCTCACTGTTGTGGCCTCTCCCATTGTGGAGCACAGGCTCCGGATGCGCAGGCTCAGCGGCCATGGCTCACGGGCCCAGACGCTCCGTGGCATGTGGGATCTTCCTGGACCGGGGCACGAACCCGTGTCCCCTGCATCAGCAGGCGGACTCTCAACCACTGCGCCACCAGGGAAGCCCATTCTTTACTTATTTTTATGAAACGCTGAACTCCTTTATTCCCTTTTTTTTGCCTTCAGCATAAATATTTCCCATGCAAAAGACATTAAGTTTGTACAATATAAAGTAGATAATTGATATCTTTCAAGAGGTATTTGTATTTGAATAAGAATCTCATAAAACTGTATCATGATGCTACAATGATTATATTACTATTAATAAAAATTAATAAAGATTATTTTAATGACTGGTTCCAAAGAACATTGGTGGTGATATTTATTACCTTCCACTCAGGACCAAAACACGTAATATTTTATGGGTATAAGCCACCATTTTTCAAAAATGTTAGTCAGACCTCTTAATCTTCTCACAATATAAAATACTTATCTTTTTCTACCTTCTGAAGAGTGACTGAACCAGTAGACAGACTTTTCTAGAACCTTTATATTAATGTCAACAACCCTGTGTTTTCCTTCCTCATCTTCCTTAAAAGCAGCCTATTCTGGTTTTGATAAAACCCAAGATTTCTGTATTCAAGGCTGACACCATAAAATGGGGGCAAAAACATCTGGTGGGTGTGGAATAGAGTCGTCATTTTGTACAGGGTGATGGCAGTTGTAGGAGAGAAGCAAAACGACAGCTGTGAGGAGGTTCTGAGCAGTTCCTATTTTCAGGATGTGCTGAACTCATAATTCAGGCCTAATGAATGTGTCTTTGAGATGTAACAGCCTGTTTAGATCCCTGCTTCCGCCACTGCAGAAATACTGAATACAGAAATGGTAATGATTTCATGTAAAATTCATAAATAAAATGCAAAGACAAGGGGAATGGTGCACCCCAGTGCTACACAATGCATTGTCATGTGGTATGAGGGCTGAGTCAATGGAGCTGTTTTTAAAGCCTTAACTGCACTGTATTTTATTTCAGTTAAAATATACACAGAGCCAAAATATTTATAAAGGCCTCTGACACCATGCTGGATAATAAACAGATATGCTCTGTTCTTCCTACAAAACTACTGGGTTAATGTCACCATCAATATAAAAACCTGGTTAAATCACAGGGGGCACAGGCCAGTGATCAAGGTTCACAACGGAGGACCGGATGGAGGGTGTACCATATATGTCTTTATCCTGGCAAATATTTTTTACATGCCAGGTTTGGTTTGACATCAAGTACCTATGTATGTCAGCATTCAGATGCCCGTATAGTTACTTTCTATGAATGGCTTCCGTAAATAGTTTAGAAGAAATTGTTAGTATTCTGGGATGCTGGTTGATAAGTGATAAACACTAGCAAACAATGAAAAAAGAAATGTAATGAAAACCTCACCAAATTCTTAGTCATCTAGCTAGCTAGATATAGATACAGATGTAGATATAGGTACAGATGTAGACATAGATACAGATGTAGATATAGATGAAGGGAGTCTAATACTGGGGAAACTTCTCATATATACTTTTTCTTTATTCTAGTATTCTGCACAAGTGATAAAAAAAAACCAAGAAAAAATCAGGTAGGCAAAGGACATACCAATTATAGATAATGATGTGGTTCATAGAACAAGAGTAAGCTCCCCATTTGAATTTTAAATCACAGAATGCAGCAATCTTTAACCTTTCTCGTTTCTTGGAAATGAGCAACATACAGCACCTGCCTGAATACTGTCACAGGACCGCTAAGTTATACAGTGCTTTCTGCACTGCAGCTGGCATCAGTACTGAGTGGAAGGTCATTTCCAAATGCAAATAGGAGAATAAACACATTTTTCAAAGTACTGCATAACTGTATTCAAGGTAATGAAATCGAAATGTACAGCTAGTTCCATACAAAAATTGTCACTTTAAAGTCTTTGCATTCATACTGTTGTCTAGCTTAATAAAAATTTGTATACTCACAGCAGATTTAATCCTGGAGCATGTCTTTTTCTCCGAATTTCCACTGAGCAAATATGATAGTAAGTATGGCACTGTTGAAGGGAAAGTTTGTGACCCGATATAAACTAAACCTTGATATACAGTTAGAAGTGGCCATTCCTTATAAGGTAAGGACACGTGCAGCCCTATTGGCATTGACATTTGTATTTACATTGCAGTGAATTATGGCCTCAAAGAAATCTCTTACTGAATTTGTCCCCTCAGAATGCTCCAATCCTTTCCAGCCACAGATAGACTAATAAATGGTTACAGGAATTCAGGGCAGCCATTTTAGGACTTGGGGTTGGTAAATTCCTACCCCAGGGACAGTCCTTTCAATTGAGTCTTAACAACAGATAATGAGGACATTATGACTACAAACTTTCTTTAAGGATTTTTATGGTATTTTACAATAAAAAGCCTAAAAACCACCAGACAGCCAACACTCAAAAAATTTATCTATTTTACCATAGTTCCCAAAATATAGTCTCTAAATTGTATCTTCAATTAAAGGTTCCAAGGATTTCTTGGAGAAATGGCTGAATTAAAGAGTGGAACAGGAAATGTACAAGATTAGCTTAGGACACTACTGTGCCAGAAAGCAAGAAAGCTGTTAAAAACTAATGGGTTAAGGGAGTTCCCTGAAGGGCCAACGGTTAAAACTCTGTGCTTCCACTGCAGAAGGCACGGGTTCGATCCTTAGTGGGGGAACTAAGATCCCACAGGCCACAACGTGGCCAAAAAAAAAAAAAATTAAAACAAAAAAAACTAATGGGTTAATGTCAAGATGAAGACGCTTCCAGTAGACTAACATGAGATAATCTGAACATCAAAAAGAATAATGACTTCAACGGATTTAAATATGTCAAGTGTATACAAATCCATAAGTTCATAATGATACTAAAAATAATCATTTGTCAGACTTCCCTGGTGGTGCAGTGGTTAAGAATCCACCTGCCAATGCAGGGGACATGGGTTTGAGCCCTGCCCCAGGAAGATCCCACATGCCACAGAGCAACGAAGCCCGTGTACCACAACCACTGACCCTGGGCTCTAGAGCCCGCGAACCACAGCTACTGAGCCCACATGCCACAACTACTGAAGCCCGCGTACCTAGAGCCTGAGCTCCGAAACAAGAGAAGCCACCGCAATGAGAAGCCCACGTACCCAAACAAAAAAAAGCCCCCCCTCGCTGCAACAAAGACACAACCCTGCCAAAAATAAATAAATTTATTAAAAAATATATTTTAAAAAAATCATTTGTCACAATTAGAAGTTTCCAGGGCACTAACTCATCTCTCTGAAACTTGATAAATCAAGAAAAGAAACATTTGTCCTGCCTCTCCAATGCTAAGTATATTTTAGGATAACCCAAGAATTGATGAGTAAAGTCCTTCTGTATATAAACCTTCCATCTAATAAATGCAAAATAAATTCTAAAATCAGAATATCACCATTGTGCAACCATTAATAAAACAATAAATCTAGTGAAATAGCATGAATGGCCACTATATCCATTAGATAAGAGGCTGACAGGGAACTTTATAATGGTTGGCTGAAGCTGATAACACCTGAACCTACTGATCAAGCAGAGCAGCACTTAAAATAGGACACCAGACATTAGGTCCTTGATGTACAGCTTAGAAAGTACCCTGTGAAGTCACCTAGCCAAAGTTTAAACTCAAATGAAATGAAAATCTCATTACCTGTTCAAAAGATGTATGAGGAATAATAGAACAATTTGAATGACATAATAAGGAAAAACAAATGAGCCAAAACCAGTATGTGGGACATGCTACTGGATAAATGTCACAGTTTCTTTCATTCTTTTTTTAAATTAATTTATTTATATTTTGGCTGCTTTGGGTCTTTGTTGCTGCGTGCAGCAAAAGGGAGCTACTCTTTGCTGGTGGTGCACGGGCTTCTCACTGCGGTGGCTTCTCTTGTTGCGGCGCACAGGCTCTAGGCACACGGGCTTCAGTAGTTGCGGCTCATGGGCTCAGTAGTGGTAGTTCGCAAGCTCTAGAGCACAGGCTCAGTAGTTGTGGCGCATGGGCTTAGCTGCTCCACAGCATGTGGGATCTTCCCAGACCAGGGATCGAACCAGTGTCCCCTGTGCTGTCAGGCAGATTCCTAACCACTGCACCACCAGGGAAGTCCCTGCCATGTTTTCTTATCACATGAAATGTGTAATAATTTTCTAGCATGAAAACGTTTCTTAAGGGACTTAAGAGACGCAACCAATTTCATTGTGTGAAAGTGGATCCTGATTCAAACAAAACAACTGGACAAAGATAATTTTGAGGCAATTAGAAAAAAATTGAAAATGGAATGGATATTAAATAATATTAAGAAATTACTATTAAAAGAACAAAGTTGGGGGCTTCCCTGGTGGCACAGGGGTTAAGAATCCACCTGCCAATGCAGGGGACATGGGTTTGAGCCCTGGTCCAGGAAGATCCCACATGCCGAGGAGCAACTAAGCGCTCACTTCAGTGCCACAACTACTGAAGCCCGCACGCCTAGAGCCCGTGCTCCACAACAAGAGAAGCCACCGCACTGAGAAGCTCGCACACCATAACGAAGAGTAGCCCCTGCTCGCTGCAATTAGAGAAAACCCTTACACAGCAATGAAGACCCAACACAGCCAAAAATACATAAATAAATAAATAAAATTAAAAAAAAAGAACAAAGTTGGAAGATGCACACTACCTGATTTTAAGACTTACCGTAAAGTCATCATAATCAAGAGAAACATATAGATCAATTGAACAAATTAGAGAACACAGAAATAGACCCACACATATATAGTCAATTGATAAGTTTCAAAGTCAAAGGAAAAATCATAATCTTTTAAAGAAATGTTGCTGGACAGTTGGATACACACACACACACACACACACACACACATGAAAGAGAAAGGAAGAGAACTTCAACCTGTATCCCAAACTTTGCACAAAATTAACTCAAAACGGATCATAGGCAGAAATGTAAAATTTTAAAGTATAAAACTTTTAGGAGAGAATCTTCATGATCCTGGGTTAAGCAAAGAGTTCTGATCCATAAAAGGTAAAAAAGATAAAGATGACTTTATCAAAATTAAAAACTTTTGCTCTTAAAAAGACATTATTAAAGGAATAAAAAGATAGGCTATAGACTGGGAGAATATATTAGCATATCACTTATTCAGCAAGGGATCTGTAGGTAGAATATATAAAGGATTCTCAAAACTTAACAATAAGAAAGCAACGCAATACAAAAAAATGGTCTAAAAGTCTGCCAGTTATATGTTTTCCACATATTTTCATCAAAGAAGGTATATGGAATGCAAATAAGCATGAGAAAAGTTGCTCAAGACCATTAAGTCATTAGGAAAACACAAACTTAAATCACAATAACAAACCACTATACACCTATTACAATGGCTAAAATAAAAAAACAAAGCCTGACAATACAAAGTGCTGGTGAGAACGAGGAACACCTAGATCTCTCATACACTGTGTAAGTGAACAATGGTACAGCCACACTGGAAAACAGTCTGCCAATTTTTAAACTTTAAACATATACCTACCATATGACTAAACCCCTAGATATCTACCCTAGAGAAATTAAAATGTATATTCACACAAAAACCTGTATATAAGTATTTTTGCATCATTATTTATAATCCCCTGACACTAGAAAAACCCGAATGTCATTCAACTTACGAATGGGAAAAAAAAAAACTCTGGTTACATCCATACATCCTTACAATGGAATCCTACTCAGAAAAAACAAAAAACAACAAGCTATCGATACACACAACATGGATGAAATCTCAAATGTGCTATGCTAAGTGAAAAACAGAACAGATTCAAAAGATTACATTCAGTATAATCCCACTTAAATGACATTCCAGAAAAGGCAAAATTACCAAGACTGATAACAAATCAGTAGTTTCTATTGGTTAGGAGTACAAGGAGGGTTTGATTACAAGTGGGCAGCACAAGAGAATTTTTGGTGGTGAGGAAACTGTTCTCTATTCTAATGGTGGTGGGTGTTAGAGAACCCTGTGCATTTGCCAAAACTCAGAGAAGTGTATATGCACAAAAACACAAAATTACTCTATGTAAATTAAAAATAAGAACATTTAAAAATAAATTTTATGCAAACCAAAACTACGAGGAGATATCACCTCACACCTGTCAGAATGGCCATCATCATCAAAAAAATCTACAAACAATAAATGCCGGAGAGGGTGTGGAGAAAAGGGAACCCTCTTGCACTGCTGGTGGGAATGTAAATTGATACAGCCACTACGGAGAACAGTATGGAGGTTCCTTAAAAAACTAAAAATAGAGGTAATCCTCCTGGGCATATATCTGGAGAAAAACATGGTTCAAAAGGATACATGCACCCCAGTGTTCATTGCAGTGTTGTTTACAACAGTCAAGACATGGAAGCAACCTAAATGTCCATCAACAGACGAATGGATAAAGAAGATGTGGTACATATATATAATGGAATATTACTCAGCCATTAAAAAGAATGAAATAGTGCCATTTGTAGCAACATGGATGGACCTGGAGATTATCATATTAAGTGAAGTAAGTCAGACAGAGAAAGAGAAATATTATATGACATGACTTGTATGCAGAATCTAAAAAAAAATGATACAAATGAACTTATTTACAAAAGAGAAACAGACTCACAGAGGTAGAGAATGAACTTACAGTTACCAGGGGGGAAGGGTGGGGGGTGGAGAGGGATAGATTGGGAGTTTGGGATTGACATGTACACACTGCTATATTTAAAATAGATAACCAACAAGGACGTACTATAAAAAAAAATTAAAATAAATTAATTTTAAAAAGAAAATATTGTTAACTCCGTTAACTCTTTTACTAGAATGGTGATATTTAAAACAAAAAGATCAGTTAGATGTGCAGCAAGAGAAACTCATCTTTTATAGTGGGAATACCAAATGGTATAGCCACATTAGAACCAGCTTGGCAGATTTTTACTAAACTAAGCATAGTCTTATCCTATAAGCCATCAATTGTGCTCCTTGGTATTTACTGAAAGGAGTTGAAAACTTATGTCCACACAAAACTTGTACAAAGATATTCAGAGCAGCTTTGTTCATAACTGCTAAAACTCAGAAGCAACCAAGATGTCCTTCAGTTGGTGAATGGATCAACTGTGATACATCCAGACAATGGATATTATTCAGCACTAAAAAAGAAATGAGCTATCAAGCCATGAAAAGATATGGAGAAACCCCAAATGCATATTACTCTGTGAAGAAGCCAATGTGTAAAGGCTATATACTATAGGATTTCAAGTATATGACATTCCAGGAAAGGCAAAACGATGGAGATGGTAAAAACTCAGGGGTTGCCAGAGATTGGAGGGAGGGAATGAATAGGGAGAGTGCAGAGGATTTTTAGGGCAGTGAAACTTCTCTGTATGATACTATAATGGCAGATACATGTCATTATACATTTGTCCAAACCCATAGAATGTAGAGCACCCAGGTGAACCCTAATGGAAGCTATGGACTCCAGATAATAATGATGTGTGAACGTAGGTTCATCAGTGTCAACAATGTACCACTTTGGTGGGACATGTTGATAATGGGGGAGGTTGTGCATGTGTAGGGGCAGGGAGTATATGGGGACTCTGTACTTTTTGCTCAACACTGCTGTGAACTTAAAACTGCTCTAAAGAATAAACTCTATTTTTAAAATGGCAGCAACTATTCTTATCATTCCTCACATGCCTCTGTGCAACGTGACTTTGCCCCTCCTCCCATCTAGAGGTAGAATCTATTTCCCTCCCCTTGACTCTAGGCTGGCCCTGGGAATTTCTGTGACCAGTAGAATCCAACAGGAAATGGTAGTGTGCGAATTCCAAGGCTAGAACTTATGACATCTGTTTTCTCTCTCTTGGAATCCTGAGACAACTTTGCAATGAAAAAGCCAGGTTTAGCTTACTGGAAGGTGACAGGCCACGTGAACAAAAGTCAAGGTGCTCTAGCGTACAGCCATTACCAAATACCAGACATATAAGTGAGGCCATTTGGATTCCAAAGCCCAAATTTAGCTGATACCCAACTGAAAAGGAAGGAGTAAGCCCAAATGACGTGACATAGAGCAGAGACAAGCCACAGTGCTGAACCCAGATGGAATCATCCAGTATTGGGGTAGTTTGTTATACAGCAACCAATAACTATAACAGAAATGTAATACTGAGGGTATTCAAGGGAGAAATGGCAGTAACTATAAATGCTGAGGAATTCAAGGGTGAAATGACACAATACCTGAAATTTAAAATACCCTGGATTTACATTGGATTTTATCATATTATTCTCTCTACTTTTGTGTAAGTTTGAAAAATTCTACAATAAAAAGGTTTAAAAATTACACTTTTAAAATGATTATAATAAACTTATTTACTTGTATATTTACCACATTAATAATAATAAACAAGACAATAAAACAATAAATTAAGTATAATCTTGCCCAAGTAGGGCAAAGGAAAATAATAAAAACATCTTAAGTTTCCAAAAGATTCATTTAAAATCTTTTGACCTACGCTTAATGCTTTTTTCAACTGGTTTCACTAAGTCAGAGTCATTCCATACATAAAACAATATTTTTCTAGTTTTTATATTGAAGACTAATGGTGGGTTTTTTTAACTGAGTCTACCTGTTTATGATATTTTTGCCACCTTAAAAATAAAGAGGTCAAAAAAAAATAAAATAAAGAGGTCAAAAGGTAAAAAAAAAAAAATTAAAATTAAAATAATAAAGGAAAAAGCAACATCCTGAGCACAGGAACCTCATCTTCAAATAACCTAAGCTCAACCACAGCCTTCTAAAAACAAAAAAGATCATCCCTTGAATCTCCTTTGAAGAGTATCCTCTTGACGTTTAGTTTATCAGAGAAAGAATTTGCATGAGCAAGCATATATGAAATCTTTCTATTAAATTCAAGATATCTACATATTCTGCAGAAACTTAATCACATCCGAATATGAACGTCTCTCATAGCTCAACGTCATCAGTAAAAGCAGAAAAGCATGATGAAGTGATTTCATCACTACCTGTGGAGTCTGAAGTTGGAAGAGCACCAACAAATGAAACAGGAGATGAGAGTGCATGTCACACTGTAATAGCAGATAGAGGTGGTAGTGAAGTTACCTTGAACTGTTAGTTTCACTCTCATTTCCATTTGGCTATTTGGAGATTAGGAAACCAAAGAGAGGGAGTACAGATTAAAATATGCAAGAAACCTAGATTAATTTACAAGAACATAATTAGAATCATCAGGGAAACTTTTAACAGTACAGATGAAGAATGGCCATGGATAGCTACCATTGTGAAGAGCCCAAAACGTGAACGATATGTGCCAAGGTTGAGAACTACTATAAAATAGACAAGTTAAAAAGAAATAGAAATAATTGAATTCATAGAAAACCAAGCCTCCTAGTCAAAATTTAAACTTTATAATTAAAAAAAAATAATTTTATTGAAGTATAGTTGATCTATGTTAATTTCTGCTATACAGCAAAGTGACTCAGTTATACACATATATACATCCTTTTTCATATTCTTTTCCATTATGGTTTCTCACAGGATATTGAATATACTTCCCTGTGCTATACAGTAGGACCCTGTTGTTTTCCATACTATGTGTAACAATTTGCATCTGCTAATCCCAAACTCCCAATCCATCCGTCCCCCAACCCTCCTCGGCAACCACAAGTCTGTTCTCTAGGTCTGTGAGTCTGTTCCGTTTCATAGGTACGTTCATTTGTGTCATATTTTAGATTCCACATACAGGTGATCTCATGTGATATTTGTCTTTCTCCTTCTGACTTACTTCACTTAGTATCATAATCTCTAGGTCCATCCATGTTGCTGCAAATGGCATTATTTTGTGCTTTTTTATGGCTGAGTAGTACTCCATTATATATATGTACCACATCTTCTTTATCCAGTCATCTGTCGATGGACATTTAGGTGGTTTCCATGTCTTGGCTATTGTAAATAGTGCTGCTATGAACATAGGGGTGCATGTATCTTCTTGAATTATAGTAAAACTTTAATTTTTTTAAAGGCAATATATCTCACATTTCAGGTAATTATTTAGTGCTTATTATGTGCCAGTCCCTGAACAAGCCACTTTCTGAAACTGTGTCATGTAATGCAGAAATCACTTCAAAGTAGGTTATTTGCATTTGAGAAATGAGAAAACTAAGGCTCAAAGGTGAAAAATGATGTCAGCTCTCTTTGATCCACTATCCTCATTGTTCCGAGTGTACTGTACAGACTTTTGTGCTCAACTCAGAAATTACTATTAGGATGTCTCAGTTAAAGCGAAATCACATTAGTAACGTAGTTTATTTCTCTGTCTGCTACCTGCAAGGGTCTTATTTAACTAATATACCCAATATGAGACTCATAACCTTTAAAAATGGGAAAAGAGGCCAATAGGCCAGGAAGTACCACGCTGATTTGGGGAAGATTTGTCTTTGATCTCTTTCTATAGATAATCCAACAATTGTATGCCTCTCAAATTCTATAGCTTCCTGCTATCCTCTGCCCAGTGTTTTCCCTATGCTCACTGTGTTATTTGCCCCAAGGTGTACCACACATACTCTGGACCCCATCTGACCCCCTCATCATTGTTAAAACCTGTCTTTTGTCTAGTCCCTGAGCCTCTGTTTAGTAACTGGCTCAAAAAGTTAACTTCTACCCCAAAAAAGGAAGTGGGAATTATTGGGAACTATGGGAATTTTGGACAATATAACATGGTCAATTGGAAAAATACATTGGTTTTGAATAGGATCAGAGATAGTATAACTTTTCTTAAAGCGCACCAGGCCTGCCTATCAGGACACACGAGTGGATTTGAGATAAATGAGCAGCTCTTTGCCAAGTCTATGTATCTCTACATAATAATAACAAATAAGAATAACTCACTTTCATCAGCACAAAAATGGTTTGTTGAGAAAATTCACTTTCTGTGGGCGGGTAGTTGAGAAGGTTTATAGGTAATCATTCTATAGAGCTAAAGGGACTCCAATCACTCCATGAAGTATATATTGTATTACACATGAGGAAAGTGAGGCTCAAAGAGACTTAAGTAAATGACCCCAGGACACAGAGCTTGTAAATGTTGCAGCTAGCACTTCTGCTATATGATCTGCTGCAAAGTTTACAGAATGGGAAATATTTCCCAACAAACGAAAATGGGAAAAAAAGGAGAAAACGCAGGAAGGAAGATGAAAGAAAAGTGGAAACCTATGAAGTATCTAACTCAGATCCCAAAAAGCATCCTTTCACTCTACTGTCAACCTTAATAAAGAGGTAAACGTGAGTCAAACTCAAATTACCAGAATTGGAATTTATTCGGGAATAGCACAGAAATTGCATTTCAGGAAATGCATGCTGTAGCAAGCTACAGCCGAATCCATTGAGGGTTTGTGGTGAATTGTGTTTACAGGCAAGGAGCACAAAGAGGGGGCAGTCAAGCCAGTGTGTAAGCAGTAAGTTCACTGGCTTGAGGATGGGGAGAGATTCTCGGCAGATGTTCACTGTATAGGAGATAAGTCTCAGTCTT